>NW_027140336.1:1265000-1267500 GCF_036365525.1 Heterodontus francisci
CGTGGTCTGAGGGCACATCCTGTGGGAGTGAGGCAGGGGAAGGAGAGCGCCCTTGGTGCGTGTGTCTACGTGAGGCACGATGCATTGCGGAAGGATGGGCGGGTGGGGCCGGGCATGTGGGTTCCCGACTTATTGGTTAACCATTTGCTACTGCGGGGCCAAAGCAAAAGGGAAAGCATAAGGGCGCAGGCTGCCCTCTGCGGGACAGGTCCGGCCCTGACGTCGGTTTATGATTTCTCCAGTAAAGCACTTGTCGGGTGGCGACCGGAGGGTCTTTGCAGGGCCTGGATCTCCGAGCCCGTGGGACAGGCGGGAAAGGGTCGCGGCAGCCGGTTGAAGTCCCGACCCTGGGAAGCCTCCCGGTCTTACCTCCATAACGTCGGCGAGGAGGGTCCGATCCACGCGCGGTCGACGGCAGGCGGTAGGGCTCGGAGGGGCGCGGCCAGGTCTGCGAGTGCCCCGGCGCCGCCCCTCTGCCCGTCCGAGGGACAGTAGGAAATCGCCATACCGCCTTCCGGCCGATTTCCGCCGGACGTCCGGCCGCATTCCCTCGGTCGCCGCGGCCGGCGATAGCCGGGGGCGAGGGGCATCCGCCGGTGGCGGAACCAGGCCGGCCCGTCCGCTGGGGGCCGCCCGTGGGACGTTTGTATCTATCGGGTCGGACCACCAAATCCCGCGGGATTTCGGGATCAAATCTGCGGTTGGAATCGGCACCTCGTCCCGCTGTCCGGTTCCCCCCGTCGACTACAAAGGGTTTCCGAGGCCCGGCCGTCAGGCGCGGTTCGCTCCGCAATCCGCCGGCCGATCTCCACCGGGAGGGCTCGTCGGAAAGAGCGGACCCTCCCGCGTGACATACCGGCGCACCGACCCCGCAGCCTGACCGGGAAGGTGAAGGATCAGCCCGCTGAATGCCCGGCCCCGGGCACCGCCCCCCCCGGTCTCAGGGCCATATCTCGGGGAGGCAATGTCGCTGCTCTGGGCGGTCAACGGCAGGTGAAAGGGGCCCGTGAGCCGCGGAAGGCGACACCCGTCCCGTCAGGCTGCAGCTCTTCTCGGGCGAATGGTGTCAGGAAAACGGGAGAGCATTTCCCCACCGATAGCTCCGGAACGCCTGGACCCATTGCCTCGCGGCACCGGTGGCTGCTAGAGGAGCTCCGGCGCCGTCAGCCGGGGTACATCCCAGGCCGCCGGGAAGGCGGGCAGCCAGAGGCAACGGACTGGAATGGAGCCAGACTTGAGTCGTTCCGTGCCGTGGGCAAAAAGGCAGGGCTGTGGGTCAGCGCAGTTCGGCAAACCTAGCCGCAAGTGAGGGAAGGACGGAGGAGCACACGGACGCCGCCTTCCCAAACTGAGCCAAAAGTGCCCAGGCAAGCCACCCCCCACCGTAAGCTCGCCTAATCAGTGAGCCCAAAATAATTTCAGAGTGTGGAAACAATATCCAAAAAGTCGAAAATAATTTCCAGAGATCAAGTCCGAAAGAGCAAATAATTAACCAGTAAGCAGAGTAATCATTAACCAAAAAGTGCAAAAGTAAGTAAATAATGTGAAATCATTAACCAAAAAGTCGAAAATAATGTCCAGAGACTAAGTCCGAAAGAGCAAATAATTAACCAGTAAGCAGAGTAATCATTAACCAAAAAGCGCAAAAGTAATTAAAATGTGTGAAATCATTAACCAAAAAGTCGAAAATAATTTCCAGAGACCAAGTCCGAAAGAGCAAATAATTGACCAGTAAGCAGAGTAATCATTAACCAAAAAGCGCAAAATTAAGTAAAAAGTGTGAAATAATTAACCAAAAAGTCGGAAATAATGTCCAGAGACTAAGTCCGAAAGAGCAAATAATTAACCAGTAAGCAGAGTAATCAGTAACCAAAAAGCGCAAAATTAAGTTAAAAGTGTGAAATCATTAACCAAAAAGTCGAAAATAATGTCCAGAGACTAAGTCCGAAAGGGCAAATGGTAAACCAGTGGAAGGGCGATCAAGCCGAAAGTTTTGCCCCGGTTACACGGGATGGAGTTCCGGAGGGCCGACCAGAGCTGTCAAATGCGTCCCGCTGATCGGACGCTTGTCATTCGGGTGGCTGGGGGTTGGCGGGCTATCTGCACAGTAGTAGGAGGTGGCAAGTCGGGACTTGAACTTTTATTCCAAGAGTCCACCCGAGCCTCCAGGTCTGCAGAGACCGACCCTGGCTGCCGCCCAACCGACTTTTAAACTTTTTTCGGATGGGAATTTTTTCCCATTTTCGTCCATTTTTCGGGTTTTCTGTCGGGCTTAATAGGCGGCAGCCTGACCCCTGGCCGAGGCGGGGGGCGCACTCTCCCTTGCGTAAGAGTCCGGATTTGCCCCGGAAAGAGCCCCCGACGGCCTCCCAACCCGGGTGCCTGCAGGACGGGGGAAAAGGGTAGTCCCAGCCGCAGGAAATCATTAACCAAAAGACTTAGCCGTCGGGGCAGAGGCTAAGACCCGGGCTGGTGAAATCATTAACCAAAAGACTTGAGC
>NW_027140336.1:2972500-2975000 GCF_036365525.1 Heterodontus francisci
TGCACACACACACACACACACACACACACAAACACACACACACACACAAACACACACACACACACACACACACACACACACACACACACACACACACACACACACACACACACACACACACACACACACACACACACACACACCGCAGCCCAGACACTGAGAATTATGTATATGCACACACAATCACCACAGCCCAGACACTGAGTTTACTTTCAACTGACCTTCCCAGCTGCTCCTCGCTCGCACTCTCTGCTCCCGAAAAAGCTGCTGCAGTGAAAGGCAAGTTAATTCAAACGGCCCAAATATATAGGGTTTTGCTTACCCAGCAGTCCCCTGGTCTCCGCCGAAAACAAAAGGAAATTAAGTTCACTTTAAACTGACCATCCAGCTGCTCACTCGCTCGCACTCTCTGCTCCCGAAAAAGCTGCTGCAGTGAAAGAAGTAGGCCATTCAGCCGATCGAGCCTGCTCCACCATTTAATATGATCATGGTTGATCTGTTTCTGTCTCAGATTCCACACTCCCATTTACTCCCGATAACCTTTGATTCCCTTGCCCAACAAGTATCTATCTACCTCTGCCTTAAAAATATTCAATGCCCCCGCCTCCACCACCTTCAGAGGCAGAGGGTTCCAAAGTCACACACACACACACACCGCATCCCAGACACTGAGAATTATATATATGCACAGACACACACACACACACACACACCACAGCCCAGACACTGAGACTGATATATATGCACACACACACACACCACAGCCCAGACACTGAGACTTAAAAAGATGCACACACACACCACAGCCCAGAAACTGTGACTTATATATGTGCACACACACTCACACACAAACACACACACACCCCACAGCCCAGACACTGAGATTTAAATATATGCACACACACACACACACACACACACACACACACACACACACACACACACACACACGCACACACACACACACACACCACAGCCCAGACACTGAGACTTATATATATGCACACACACACACAGAGACACACACACTACAGCCCAGACACTGACGCTTATATATATGCACACACACACGCGCACACACACACACACACCGCAGCCCAGACACTGAGACTGATATATATGCACACACACAAACAGACACTGACGCTTATATATATGCACACACACAGACACACACACACACACACACCACAGCCCAGACACTGAGACTTATATATATGCACACAGACACACAAACACACACACACACACAGCACAGCCCAGACACTGAGAAGTATGTATGTGCACACACACACACAGAGCACAGCCCTGACACTGAGAATTATGCATATGCACACACAATTACCACACCCCAGACACTGAGTTTACTTTCAACTGACCTTCCCAGCTGCTCACTCGCTCGCACTCTCTGCTCCCGAAAAAGCTGCTGCTGTGAAAGAAGTAGGCCATTCAGCCCATCGAGCTTGCTCCACCATTTAATATGATCATGGTTGATCTGTTTCTGTCTCGGATTCCACACTCCCATTTACTCCCGATAACCTTTGATTCCCTTGCCCAACAAGTATCTATCTACCTCTGCCTTAAAAATATTCAATGCCCCCGCCACCACCACCTTCAGAGGCAGAGTGCTCCAAAGTCACACGCGCACACACCGCAGCCCAGACACTGAGCCTTATATGTATGCACACACACACACACACACACCACAGCCCAGACACTGAGACTGATATAAATGCACACACACACACACACACACACACACACACACCACAGCCCAGACACTGAGACTTATATAGATGCACACACACACACACACCACAGCCCAGACACTGAGACTGATATATATGCACACACACACACACACCACAGCCCCGAAACTGAGACATATATATGTGCACACACACAAACACACTCACACACACCACAGCCCAGACACTGAGACTTATATGGATGCACACACACACACACCACAGCCCAGACACTGAGACTTATATATATATGCCCACACACACACACCACAGCCCAGACACTGAGACTTATATATATGCACACGCACACACACACACACACCACAGCCCAGACACAGACTTATATATATGCACACACACACACACACAACACAGCCCAGACACTGAGACTGATATAGAAGCATACACACACACATACACACACACAAACCACAGCCAGACACTGAGACTTATATAGATGCACACACACACACACACACACCACAGCCCAGACACTGAGACTTATATATATGCACACACACACACCAGTCCAGGCCCGGAGAAATATCCATATATAAACACAGACTCACCACAGTCCAGACACTGAGACTTATATATATGCACACACACACACACGCACAACGCAGACAATGACGCTTATATATACGCACACACACGCACACACACACCACAGACCAGACACTGAGACTTATATATATGCACACAGACACACACACACACACACACCACAGTCCAGACCCTGAGAATTATAT
>NW_027140336.1:2982500-2987500 GCF_036365525.1 Heterodontus francisci
CACACACACACACACACTCACACACACCACAGCCCAGACACTGAGACTTAGAAATATGCACACACACACACAGACACACACCACAACCCAGACACTGACGCTGATATAGATGCACACACACACACACACCCCACAGCCCAGACACTGAGACTTATATATATGCACACACACACACACACACAGACACACACACCACAGCCCAGACACTGACGCTTATATATATGCACACAGACACACAAACACACACACACACACACCACAGCCCAGACACTGACGCTTATATATATGCAAACACACACACAAACACACACACACACACAGCACAGCCCAGACACTGAGAATTATGTATATGCACACAGACACACAAACACACACACACACACACCACAGCCCAGACACTGACGCTTATATATATGCACACAGACACACAAACACACACACACACACAGCACAGCCCTGACACTGAGAATTATGTATCTGCACACACAATCACCACAGCTCGGACACTGAGTGTACTTTCAACTGACCTCCCCAGCTGCTCACTCGCTCGCACTCTCTGCTCCCGAAAAAGCTGCTGCAGTGAAACAAGTAGGCCATTCAGCCCATCGAGCCTGCTCCAGCATTTAATATGATCATTGCTGATCTGTTTCTGTCTCGAATTCCACACTCCCATTTACTCCCGATAACCTTTGATTCCCTTGCCCAACAAGTATCTATCTACCTCTGCTTTAAAAGTATTCAATGCCCCCGCCTCCACCACCTTCAGAGGCAGAGTATTCCAAAGTCACACACACACACACACCGCAGCCCAGACACTGAGACTTATATATATGCGCGCGCACACACACACACACACACACACACACACACACACACACACACACACACACACACACACACACACACACACACACACACACACACACACACACCACAGCCCAGACACTGAGACTTATATATATGCACACACACACACACACACCCCGCAGCCCAGACACTGAGACTTATATATATGCACACACACACACACACACAGACCGCAGCCCAGACACTGAGACTTATATATATGCACACACACACACACACACACACACACCACAGCCCAGACACTGAGACTTATATGGATGCACACACACACCACAGCCCAGACACTGAGAATTATATATTTGCACACACACACACACACACACAGACCGCAGCCCAGACACTGAGACTTATATATATGCACAAACACACACACACACACCACAGCCCTAGACACTGAGACTGATATATATGGACACACACACACACACACACACACACACACACACACACACACACACACACACACACACACACACACACACACACACACACACCACAGCCCGGACACTGAGACTTATATAGATGCACACACACACCACATCCCAGAAACTGAGACTTATATATGCGCGCACACACACACACACACCACAGCCCAGACACTGAGACTTGTATAGATGCACACACACACACACACACACACACACACACACACACACATTTACACACACACACATACACATACACACACACACACCACAGCCCAGAAACTGAGACACAGATATGTGCACACACACACACAAACACACACACCGCAGTCCAGACACTGAGACTTATATATATACACACACAAACACACACACACCACAGCCCAGACGCTGAGACTTATATATATGCACACACACACACACACCACAGCCCAGACACTGAGACCTATATATATGCACGCACACACATCCACACACACACATACCACAGCCCAGACACTGAGACTTATATATATGCACACACACACACACACACACACACACACACACACACACACACACACACACACACACACACACACACACACACACCACAGCCCAGACACTGAGACATATACATATGTACACACACACACCACAGCCCAGACACTGAGACTGATATATATGCACACACAAACACACACACACCACAGCCCAGACACTGAGACTTATATAGATGCACACACACACACACACACCACAGCCCAGACACTGAGACCTATATATATGCACGCACACAAATGCACACACACACACATACCACAGCCCAGACACTGAGACTTATATATATGCACACACACACACACACACACACACACACACACACACACACACACACACACACACCATAGCCCAGACACTGAGACATATATACATGCACACACTCACACACCACAGCCCAGACACTGAGACTTATATATATGCACACACACACACCACAGCCCAGACACTGAGACTTATATATATTCACACACACACACACCCCAAGTCCAGACTCTGAGACTTATATATATGCACATACACACACACGCGCAACACAGCCCAGACACTGAGACTTATATATATGCACACACACAGACCACAGCCCAGACACTGAGACTTATATATATGCACACACATGCACACACACACACCACAGCACAGACACTGAGACTTATGTATATGCACACACACACATACACACACACACACACCACAGCCCAGGCACTGAGACGTATATCTATATATGCACATGCACCACACCCAGTCCCTGAGACTTATATTTATGCACACAGACACACCACAGTCCAGGCACTGAGACTTATATATATGCAGACACACACGCACACACACAAACACACACACACACCACAGCACAGACACTGACACTTATATATATGCACACACACACACAGACACACACACCACAGCCCAGACACTGACGCTTATATATATGCACACAGACACACAAACACACACACACACACCACAGCCCAGACACTGACGCTTATATATATGCACACAGACACACAAACACACACACACACACACACACATACACATACACACACACACACACACATACACATACACACACACACACACACATACACATACACACACACACACACACACACACACACACACACACACACACCACAGCCCAGACACTGAGACTTATATATATGCACGCACACACATACACACACACACAGACCACAGCCCAGACACTGAGACTTATATATATGCACACACACACACACACACGCACACACACACCACAGCCCAGACACTGAGACTTATATACATGCACACACACACACCACAGCCCAGACACTGAGACTTATATATATGCACACACACACACCACAGCCCAGACACTGAGACTTATATATATGCACACACACACACACCACAGCCCAGACACTGAGACTTATATATATGCACACACACACACACACGCACACAACAGCCCAGACACTGAGACTTATATATATGCACACACACACACACCACAGCCCAGACACTGAGACTTTTCTATATGCACACTCACACACACAGCACAGCCCAGAAACTGAGACTTATATATGTGCACACACACACACACACACACACCACCGCCCAGACACTGTGACTTATATATATGCACACACACACACAAACACACACACCACAGCCCAGACACTGAGACGCATATATATGCACACACACACACCACAGCCCAGACACTGAGACTTATATATATACACACACACCACAGTCCAGACACTGAGACTTATATATATGCACACACACACATACACACACGCACACACCACAGCCCAGACACTGAGACTTATATATATGCACACACACACACACACACACTCACCACAGTCCAGACACTGAGACTTATATATATGCACACACACACACACCACAGTCCAGACACTGAGACTTATATATATGCACACACGCACACACACGCACAATAGCCCAGACACTGAGACTTATATGTATGCACACACACACATACACACACACACACACCACAGCCCAGACACTGAGACTTATATATATGCACACACGCACACACATACACACCACAGCCCAGACTCTGAGAGTTATATATATGCACACACACACAAACAGACATACACACACACTCCACAGCCCAGACACTGAGACTTATATCTTTGCACACACATGCACACACACACACATACACACACAACAGCCCAGACACTGAGACTTATATATATACACACACACACACACACACACACACACACACACACACACACACACACACACACACACACACACACACACACACACACCACAGCCCAGACACTGAGACATATACATATGTACACACACACACCACAGCCCAGACACTGAGACTGATATATATGCACACACAAACACACACACACCACAGCCCAGACACTGAGACTTATATAGATGCACACACACACACACACACACCACAGCCCAGACACTGAGACCTATATATATGCACGCACACACATGCACACACACACACATACCACAGCCCAGACACTGAGACTTATATATATGCACACACACACACACACACACACACACACACACACACACACACACACACACCATAGCCCAGACACTGAGACATATATACATGCACACACTCACACACCACAGCCCAGACACTGAGACTTATATATATGCACACACACACACCACAGCCCAGACACTGAGACTTATATATATTCACACACACACACACCCCAAGTCCAGACTCTGAGACTTATATATATGCACATACACACACACGCGCAACACAGCCCAGACACTGAGACTTATATATATGCACACACACAGACCACAGCCCAGACACTGAGACTTATATATATGCACACACATGCACACACACACACCACAGCACAGACACTGAGACTTATGTATATGCACACACACACATACACACACACACACACCACAGCCCAGGCACTGAGACGTATATCTATATATGCACATGCACCACACCCAGTCCCTGAGACTTATATTTATGCACACAGACACACCACAGTCCAGGCACTGAGACTTATATATATGCACACACACACACACACACAAACACACACACACACCACAGCACAGACACTGACACTTATATATATGCACACACACACACAGACACACACACCACAGCCCAGACACTGACGCTTA
>NW_027140336.1:2997500-3000000 GCF_036365525.1 Heterodontus francisci
TGATCTGACCCCTTGCCGTGTATTCACTATACCCTCTGACCTCCCCCTCTCTGATGCTGAGCGTTCTGTACTCAGCAAAGGACTCAGTTTTATCCCCTTACGCCCCCACCTCAATGAATTTCGCGCTCGGCATGACGTTGAGCTCTTCTTCCGTCGCCTCCGCCTCCGGGCTCACTTCTTTGACCAGGAGTCCTCCCCCCGACCAGCAGACCCATTCACCCGCCTCCAGTATTCTCCCTCTACCTGGACCCCTCACCCTGGCCTCTTACCCGCTCTTGATCTCTTCATTGAAAACTGTCGGCGAGACATTGGTCGTCTCAATTTCTCTGCCCCCCTCACTCACTCTAACCTGTCCCCCTCTGAACTTGAGGCACTCCGTTCTCTCAGGTCTAACCCCGACATGGTCATCAAACCTGCAGACAAGGGTGGTGCTGTTGTTGTATGGCGTACCGACCTCTACCTTGCAGAAGCTCAACGGCAACTCACAGACACCTCTTCCTACCTCCCTCTGGACCATGACCCCACCACCGAACATCAAGCCACCATCCAAAGGACTGTCACTGACCTCATCTCCTCTGGAGATCTTCCCTCTACAGCTTCCAACCTCATAGTCCCGCAACCCCGGACAGCCCGCTTCTATCTCCTTCCCAAAATCCACAAACGGGACTGTCCCGGCAGACCCATTGTGTCAGCCTGCTCCTGCCCAACTGAACTTATTTCTTCCTATCTCGATTCTATCTTTTCTCCGCTGGTGCAGTCTCTTCCCACCTACATCCGTGACTCTTCTGACGCCCTACGTCATTTTGACAATTTCCAGTTTCCTGGTCCCAACCGCCTCCTCTTCACTATGGACGTCCAATCGCTCTACACCTCCATCCCCCACCAGGATGGTTTGAGGGCTCTCCGCTTCTTCCTGGAACAGAGGCCCAACCAGTCCCCATCCACCACCACCCTCCTCCGCCTGGCTGAACTTGTTCTCACATTGAACAACTTCTCCTTCAACTCCACGCACTTCCTTCAAGTAAAAGGTGTCGCTATGGGTACCCGCATGGGTCCTAGTTATGCCTGTCTTTTTGTGGGATATGTCGAGCATTCTTTGTTCCAGTCCTACTCAGGCCCCCTCCCCCAACTCTTTTTCCGGTACATTGATGACTGTATCGGTGCCGTTTCCTGCTCCCGCCCCGAACTCGAAAACTTTATCAACTTTGCTTCCAATTTCCACCCTTCTCTCACCTTTACATGGTCCATCTCTGACACTTCCCTTCCCTTCCTCGACTTCACTGTCTCCATCTCTGGGGATAGGTTGTCTACCAATATCCATTATAAGCCCACTGACTCCCACAGCTACCTCGACTACACTTCTTCACACCCTACCTCCTGTAAGGACTCCATTCCATTCTCCCAGTTTCTCCGTCTCCGACGCATCTGCTCTGATGATGCTACCTTCCATGACGGTGCTTCTGATATGACCTCCTTTTTCCTCAACCGAGGATTTCCCCCCACTGTGGTTGACAGGGCCCTCAACCGTGTCCGACCCATTCCACGCACCTCTACCCTCACCCCTTCCCCTCCCTCCCAGAACCGTGACAGGGTTCCCCTTGTCCTCACTTTTCATCCCACCAGCCTCCATATCCAAAGGATCATCCTCCGCCATTTTCGCCACCTCCAGCGTGATGCCACTACCAGTCGCATCTTCCCCTCCCTTCCCCTGTCAGCATTCCGAAGGGATCGTTCCCTCCGCGACACCCTGGTCCACTCCTCCATTACCCCCACCACCTCGTCCCCGTCCCAGGGCACCTTCCCTTGCAATCGCAGGAGGTGTAATACCTGCCCATTTACCTCCTCTCTCCTCACTATCCCAGGCCCCAAACACTCCTTTCAGGTGAAGCAGCGATTTACTTGTACTTCTTTCAATGTAGTATACTGTATTCGCTGCTCACAGTGTGGTCTCCTCTACATTGGGGAGACCAAGCGCAGACTGGGTGACCGCTTTGCGGAACATCTCCGCTCAGTCCGCAAGCAGGACCCTGAGCTTCCGGTTGCTTGCCATTTCAACACTCCCCCCTGCTCTCATGCTCACATCTCTGTCCTGGGATTGCTGCAGTGTTCCAGTGAACATCAACGCAAGCTCGAGGAACAGCATCTCATCTACCGATTAGGCACACTACAGCCTGCCGGACTGAACATTGAGTTCAATAATTTCAGAGCATGACAGCCCCCCACTTTACTTTCATTTTTAGTCATTTTTAGTTATTTTTTCTTCCTTTTTTTTTGCATTCCTTTTTACATTTTTTGCATTTATTTCATTTCACCTTAGTTTGTTCAGTTTGCTTACCCACTGTTTTTTTCAGGTTGTTTTTCTTCAGGTTTGCACTTGCTGATGTTCTATATTCAGTATATTCACACCTAATCTGTACTAATGCTTTGTCTTTCAAAACACCATTAACATATTGTTTGCCTTTGCTCTGTGACCTTTTGGTCAGCTATGTGGCCTGGTCCA
>NW_027140336.1:3005000-3007500 GCF_036365525.1 Heterodontus francisci
CACAGCCCAGACACTGAGACTTATATATATACACACACACAGACACACACACAAACACACACACACCACAGCCCAGACACTGAGACTTATATATATGCACGCACACACATACACACACACAGACCACAGCCCAGACACTGAGATTTATATATATGCACACACACACCACAGCCCAGGCACTGAGACTTATATATATGCACACACACACACACACGCACACAACAGCCCAGACACTGAGACTTATATATATGCACACCCACACACACATACACACACCACAGCCCAGACACTGAGAATTTTCTATATGCACACACACACACACACCACAGCCCAGACACTGAGACTTATATATGTGCACACACACACACACACACCACAGCCCAGACACTGAGACTTATATATATGCAAACGCACACACACATACACACCACAGCCCAGACACTGAGACTTATATATATGCACACACACACATAAACACACACACCACAGCCCAGACACTGAGACGTATATATATGCACACACACACCACAGCCCAGACACTGAGACTTATATATATACACACACACCACAGTCCAGACACTGAGACTTATATATATGCACACACACACATGCCACAGTCCAGACACTGAGACTTATATATATGCACACACACACACGCCACAGTCCAGACACTGAGACTTATATATATGCACACACAGACACACACACACACCACAGCCCAGACACTGAGACTTATATATATGCACACACGCACACGCCACAGTCCAGACACTGAGACTTATATATATGCACACACACAACAGCCCAGACACTGAGACTTATATATATGCACACACACAAATACACACCACAGCCCAGACACTGAGACTTATATACATGCACACACGCATACACACACACATACACACAACAGCCCAGACTCTGAGACTTATATATATGCACACACGCACACACACACATACACACACACTCACCACAGCCCAGACTCTGAGACTTATATATATGCACACACACTCACACACACACACACCACAGCCCAGACACTGAGACTTATATATATACACACACACACACACACACACACACATACACACACAACAGCTCAGACTCTGAGACTTATATATATGCACACACACACACACAAACAAACACACCACAGCCCAGACACTGAGAGTTATATATATGCACACACACACACACACACAGACACACACACACCGCAGCCCGGACAGTGAGACCTATATATATGCACACAAACCCATACACAGACACACACACATACGCCACAGCCCTGACACTGAGACTTATATATATGCACACACACACACATCACAGCCCCGACACTGAGACTTATATATATATACACACACACACCCCAGCCCAGACCCTGAGACTTATATTTATGCACACACACACACCACAGCCCAGACACTGAGACTTATATATATGCACACTCACACACCACAGCCCAGACACTGAGTCTTATATATATACACACACACACACCCCAGCCCAGACCCTGAGACTTATATTTATGCACACACACACACCACAGCCCAGACACTGAGACATATATATATATGCACACAGACACACCATTGACCAGGCACTGAGACTTATATATATATCGACAAACACACACACAACACACACACACAACACACACACGCACACACACACACACACACACACACACACACACACACACACACACATACACACACACACCACAGCCCAGACCCTGAGACTTATGTATATATAAACACACGCACCACAGCCCAGACCCTGAGACTTATATTTATGCACACAGACTCACCACAGTCCAGGCACTGAGACTTATATATATGCACACACACACACACACACACACACACACACACCACAGCCCAGACACTGAGACTTATATATATATATACACACGCACCACAGCCCAGACCCTGAGACTTATATATATGCACACACACACATACAAACACACACACACCACAGCCCAGACACTGAGACATATATATATATACACACACGCACCACAGCCCAGACCCTGAGACTAATATTTATGCACACACACACACAACACAGCCCAGCCACTGAGACTTATATCTATGCAAACATACACACCACAGTCCAGGAACTGAGACTTATATGTTTATCGACACACACACACACTCACACACACACACACACACACACACACACACACACACACACACACACTCACACACACACACACACACACACACACACACACACACACACACACACAGACACACACACACACACACAGACACACACAGACACACACACACACACACACACACACACACACACACACACACACACACACACACACACACACACACACACACCACAGCCCAGACACTGAGACTTACATTTCTGCGCACACACACACCAAAGCCCAGACACTGAGACTTATATCTATACACACACACACACACCACAGCCCAGACACTGAGACTTATATATATATACAAACACGCAC
>NW_027140336.1:4525000-4657500 GCF_036365525.1 Heterodontus francisci
TAAGAAGGGGAAAATAAAGTACACGAGTAAGCTTGCGGGGAACATACAACCTGACTGTAAAGGTTTATGTAGGTATGTAAAGAGGAAAGGATTGGTTAAGACAAATGTAGGTCCTTACAGTTAGAAACATGGGAATTTATTATGGGAAACAAAGAAATGGCTAACCAACTAAATGCAGACTTTGATTCTGTCTTCACAAAGGATGGCACAAATATCTTACCAGAAATGTTGGGGAACACAGGGTTTAGTGAGAGGAAGGAACCGAAGGAAATCAGTATTGGAAGAGAAATTGTGTTGGGGAAGTTGATGGTATTGAAGGCCGATAAATCCTCAGGGCCTGAAAATCTACATCCCAGATTACTTAAAGAAGTGACCTAGAAATACTGGATGCTTTTGTGGTCATCTTTCAAGATTCTATAGACTTTGGAACAGTTCCAGCTGATTGGAGGGCAGCTAATTTAACCCCACCATTTAAAAAGGGAGGTAGAAATAAAGCAGGGCATTATAGACAAGTCAGCCTGACGTCGGTAGTGGGGAAAGTTCTAGAGTCCATTATCAAAGTTTTTATGACAGAGCATTTGGAGAACAGTGTTAGAATCGGATAGCGTCAGCATGGATTTACGAAAGGGAAATCATGCTTGATAAATCTATCAGAATATTCGAGTATGTAACTAATAGAGTGGATGAGGGGAAGTCAGAGAATGTGGTTTATTTGGACTTTAAGAAGGCTTTCGACAAAGTCCCACATAAGAGATTAGTGTGTAAAATTAAAGCGCATGGGATTCGTGGTAGTGTATTACGAGAGATAGAAAATTGGTTGGCAGATGGTAAAAAAGAGTAGTGATAAACGGATCTTTTTCCAAAAGGCAGGCAGTGATTAGTGGCGTACCCCAGGGACCGGCGCTAGGACCCCAGCTATTCAAACTCTATATTAATGATTTAGATGCGGGAACGAAATGTAATATCTCCAAATTTTCAGAAGACACAAAACTGGGTGGGAGGGTCAGTTGTGAGGAGGATGCAGAGAGGCTTCAGGGTGATTTGGACAAGTTGAGTGAGTGGGCTATTGCATGGCAGAAGCAGTATAATGTGAATAAATGTGAGGTTATCCACTTTGGTAGCAAAAACAGGAAGGCAGATTATTATGTGAACTGCTATAAACTGAGAGAGGGGAGTATGCAACGAGACCTGGGTGTTCTCGTACACCAGTCACTGAAGGTAAGCATGCAGGTGCAACAGGCGGTAGAAAAAGGCGAATGTTATGTTGGCCTTCATAGAGACAGGATTCGAGTACAGGAGCAGGGATGTCTTGCTGCAATTATACAGGGCTTTGGTGAGGCCGCACCTGGAATATTTTGTGCAGTTGTGGTCTCCTTCTCCGAGAAAGGATGTTCCTGCTTTAGAGAGAGTGCAACAAAGGTTTATCAGACTGATTCCTGGGATGGCGGGACTGATGTATGAGGAGAGTTAGGATTATATTCGCTGGAGTTCGGAAGAGTGAAGAGGGATCTCATAGAAACCTATAAAATTCTAACAGGAAGGATGCTCCCGATGGTGGGGGAGTCCAGAACCAGGGGTCATAGTCGAAGGATATGGGGTAAACTTTTCAGGACTGAAATGAGGAGAAATTTCTTCACCCAGAGAGTGGTGAGCCAGTAAAATTACGTCATCACTCCCATGTCCAAGAGTGATTGGAATATGCTGGCCAGTGCCTCTGCTACTTCCACCATTCCATCCCTCAGCAACCCACATGCATCCCATCCAGACTGGGTAAATGATCTCCTTTATTGTGGTACAAAAAGTGCTGTATTGAAAAGGGTTAACTGAATCTGTTTGTTCAGTGACTGCAAATAATGTCAGTCTCCATGGACCCTAATTGTGTCACTGGAAGTTTTCCATCTTCTATTAATAAGGGGCTCCCATGTGTTGTCCCACAGTTTCAGCCAGAACATCAAACCCGGCAAAACAGAGATCAGCGGCTCCAGAGAGAGAGAAAGGATAGATCAGAATCTGAGAACAAATGACTGGAATGTAACAACACTTGGTCGGAATCTGAGAACAATAGATTGGAATGTTACAACAATGGGTCAGAATCTGAGAACAACAGATTGGAATGTTACAACAATGGGTCAGAATCTGAGAACAATAGATTGGAATGTTACAACAATGGGTCAGAATCTGAGAACAACAGATTGGAATGTTACAACAATGGGTCAGAATCTGAGAACAATAGATTGGAATGTTACAACAATGGACAGGAGTTTATCCTCGGATCTTTACTCCCTTTCTACATATTATGATCGGTACTCATTAAACACTCGTATGTGTCTCGCACTGAAGATTATTCAATACATTTACTATCCCAGCCTGGCTATTATTGGTGTCCCTGGTAAGTCTCTCTATCTAGCTATTAATTCTATAAACCACGTTTCACAGCATTACTGCTCCTGTAATTTACTCTGCACTTTTTACTGCCGTTGTATTCCTGGTGAATATGTCCAGCTATCAGCTCTATAAACCATTGCCAACTTTATTGGATGTCTTGACATTTGCTCTCTCATCTTTACTACTGTTGCTGTCTCTATTTCCCGGTAGTGCATTGAAAACCCCGTTTCACTGAAATACTGTTCTGTTATGTAAATTTTGGGAATACTGAAGCCAGTGTCATTGGTCTCCATCACAAACTCCATCCCCTATCTGCGAAACAAATACACCACCCTGCCCAATATCTGAGGCTGAACCAGACTGTTTGCAATCGGTGTGTTCTATTTAAACCTGAGCTGAGTCCATCTCCATAATCTCT
The DNA here is from genome assembly GCF_036365525.1 of Heterodontus francisci. Lineage (NCBI taxonomy): Eukaryota > Metazoa > Chordata > Chondrichthyes > Heterodontiformes > Heterodontidae > Heterodontus > Heterodontus francisci. The sequence continues at coordinate 4,527,804 of NW_027140336.1, forward strand.
CCATTGCCAACCCTGCCTACGACAACCTCTGTAATATCCCCCATCTCCACCTCTGTCTCAGCCAATCTGCTGCATCAACCCTCACCTGTACCTTTGTGAAATCCACACTTAACTATTCCAATTCTATCCTGGTCACCCTCCCAGTTATAAACCTCCATAAACCACAGACCATGCAGAACTCTGCTGCCTGTATTCTAACTCACACCAAATCCCGATCACCCATCACCCCTGTGCTCACTGATCTACATTGGCTCCATGTCTGGCAGCACCTTAATTTTAATATAGTCATTCTTGTGTTTGAATCCCTCCATGGCCTCACCCCTCCAATTAGTCCCATTGTCCTGCCCATTCTCATATTCCTGAAAATGTTTTGACTTCAATCTTTTCTCATTAGTCCTTCTGAAGTGAATTCCTTTCACACTGTATCTGTCCCGAGCCACTATTTTAGACTCTACACACTACTGGTGCTGACGGTACAGAAGCTGGGATCCATAGAGAGATGTGAACTGCACAGCCAGGCACTTCTACTGCGGCCTGCACAATGCCCCAAGCTGCGCAGGGCTCCAGCTCAATCGTACCATGTATGTGTTGTTGCTCTGAGGATGGTTTTGAATGTGTTGTCAATGTACCATACCGTCAGCCTTGATGCACGTCTTTGAAACTTGGTCCGTACATGTCCACTGACTGCCTGTGTTAGTCACTCTCATTTGAACACATATTCAGCAGCATGAGGAAGCCCATCTAGTATTATTTAAAAGGACCAGGCATCCAACTTACAGGTGAGGGGCGTTTGACTTACTTCTATTATTGTAACGTTAGTGGAGGTGCTGTGGATGGTTTGTTGGAGGTTGTGTTGCGAGCTGCTGCAGACATTCAGGGAGGACAGAGGATTTGGTGACCCAACTCTGGACGAGGTATGGCCTATCAGGGGAAAACAGCAGCAGCCAGAGCAGTGGCACCACGGCTGGCACTGTTGCTCATCAGGGAGGGACAAAGCGCAGAAGAGTAATAGTTATAGGGGACTCTATAGTCATGGGCACAGATAGGCGCTTCTGTGGACGTGAAAGAGACTACAGGATGGTATGTTGCCTCCCTGGTGCCAGGGTCAAGGATGTCTCTGAACGGACAGGGGGCATTCTGAAGGGGGGAAGGTGAACAGCCAGAGGTTGTGGTACACATCGGTACCAATGACATAGGCAGGAAGAGTGATGAGGTCCTGCAGGGTGAGTTTAGGGAGTTAGGTAGAAAGATAAGAAACAGGACTTCGAGGATTGTAATCTCTGGATTACTCCCTGTGCTACGTGCCAGTGAGGCTAGAAGTAGGAAGATACTGCAGCTATACACGTGGCTGAGCAGCTGGTGTAGAAGGGAGGGTTTCAGATATCTGGACCATTGGACTCTCTTCAGGGACAGATGGGACCTGTACAAGAAGGACGGGTTGCATCTGAACTGGAGGGGCAAAAATATCCTTGCTGTAAGATTTGCTAGCATCACTCGGCAGGGTTTAAACTAGTGTGGCAGGCGGGTGGGAACCAGAGCAGTAGGAGAGCTAGTGAAATAAATGAGGAGGACATAGTAAAGAAGGCCAGCAGGACTAAGAGGAAGAGCAGGCAGGGAGATGTTGCTGAGCACAGCGGGACTGGTGTTCTGAAGTGCATTTGTTTCAAAGCGAGAAGTATAACAGGTAAGGCAGATGAACTTAGAGCTTGGATTAGTACTTGGAATTATGATGTTGTTGCTATTGCAGAGACTTGGTTGAGGGAAGGGAAGGATTGGCAGCTAAATGTTCCAGGCTTTAGAAGCTTCAGGCGGGATTGAGGCGGATGTAAAAGGGGTGACGGAGTTGCATAACTGGTTAAGGAGAATATCGCAGCTGTACTGCAGGGGGACAAATCAGAGGGGTCATGCAGCGAGGCAATTTGGGTGGAGCTCAGGAATAGGAAGGGTGCAGTCACGATGTTGGGTGTTTACTACAGGCCTGCCAACAGCCAGCGGGAGGTAGAGAAGCTGATATGTGGACAGATTTTGGAAAGATGTAAAGGTAACAGGGTTGCAGTGGTGGGTGATTTTAACTTCCACAATATTGACTGGGACTCGCTTAATGCTCGGGGCTTGGATGGGGCAGAATTTGTGAGTAACATCCAGGAGGGCTTCTTGAAACAGTATGTATATAGTCCAACTAGGGATGGGGCCATTCTGGACCTGTTGTTGGGGAATGAGCTCGGCCAGGTGGTCGAAGTTTCAGTGGGGGAGCATTCCCGGAACAGTGACCATAATTCCATAAGTTTTAAGGTACTTGTGGTTAAGGATAAGAGTACTCCTCTGGTGAAGGTATTAAATTGGGAGAAGGCTAATTATAACAATATTAGGCAGGATCTGAAGAATTTAGAATGGGGGAGGCTGTTTAAGGGTAAATCAACATCTGACATGTGGGTGTCTTTCAAATGTCAGCTGATTAGAATCCAGGACCAGCATGTTCCTGTGAGGAAGAAAGACAAGTTTGGCAGGTTTCGGGAAGTCTGGATAACACGGGATATTGTGAGCCTCGTCAAAAAGAAAAAGGAAGCATTTGTAAGGGCTGGATGGCTATGATCAGACGAAGCACTTGAGGAATATAAAGACAGTAGGAAGGAACTTAAGCAAGGAGTCAGGAGGGCTAAAAGGGGCGATGAGAAGTCATTGGCAAACAGGATTAAGGAAAATCCCAAGGCCTTTTATGCATTTATAACGAGCAAGAAGGTAACCACGGAAAGGGTTGGCCCACTCAAGGACAGAGATGGGAATCTGTGCGTGGAGCCAAAGGAAATGGGCGAGGTGCTAAATGAGTACTTTGCATCAGTATTCACCAAAGCGAAGGACTTGGTGGATGATGAGCCGAGGGAAGGGAGTGCAGATAGTCTCAGTCATCTCATTATCAATAAGGAGACGGTGTTGGGTGTCTCGCAAAGCAATAAGATAGATAAGTCTCCAGGGCCTGATGGGATTTACCCTAGAATACTGAGGGAGGGAAGGGAAGAAATTGCTGGGGCCTTGACAGAAATCTTTGCATCCTCATTGTCTACAGGTGAGGTCCCAGAGGACTGGAGAAAAGCCAATGTTGTTCCTTTGTTTAAGAAGGGTGGCAAGGATAATCCAGGATATTATAGGCCGGTGAGCCTTACGTCAGTGGTAGGGAAATTATTAGAGAGGATTCTTCAGGACAGGATTTACTCCCATTTGTAAACAAATGAACTTATTAGCGAGAGACAGCATGGTTTTGTGAAGGGGAGGCCGTGTCTTACTAATTTGATTGAGTTTTTTGAGGAAGTGACGAAGATGAATGATGAAGGAAGGGCAGTGGATGTTATCTATATGGACTTTATTAAGGCCTCTGACAAGGTCCCGCATGGCAGACTGGTACAAGAGGTGAAGTCACACGGGATCAGAGGTGAGCTGGCAAGATGGATACAGAACTGGCTCGGTCATAGAAGACAGAGGGTATCAGTGGATGGGTGTTTTTCTGAATGGAGGGATGTGACTAGTTGTGTTCCGCAGGGATCAGTGCTGGGACGTTTGCTGTTTGTAGTATATGTAAATGATTTGGAGGGAAATGTAGCTGGTCTGATTAGTAAGTTTTCGGACAACACAAAGGTTGGCGGAGTTGCAGATAATGATGAGGATTGTCAGAAGATACAGCAGGATATAGATCGGTTGGAGACTTGGGCGGAGAAATGGCAGATGGAGTTTAATCCGGACAAATTTGAGGTAATGCATTTTGGAAGGTCTAATGCAGGTGGGAGGTATACAGTAAATGGCAGAACCCTTAGGAGTATTGACAGGCAGAGAGATCTGGGCGTACAGGTCCACAGGTCACTGAAAGTGGCATCGCAGGTGGATAAGTTAGTCAAGAAGGCATACAGCATGCTTGCCTTCATCGGTCGAGGCACAGAGTATAAAAATTGGCAAGTCATGTTGCAGCTGTACGGAACCTCAGTTCGGCCACACTTCGAATTTTGCGTGCAATTCTGGTCGCCAAACTACCAGAAGGACGTGGAGGCTTTGGAGAGGGTACAGAGGAGGTTTACCGGGATGTTGTCTGGTCTGGAGGGCATTAACTATCAGGAGAGGTTGGAAAAACTCGGATTGTTTTCACTGGAACGACGGAGGTGGAACGGGCGACATGATAGAGGCTTACAAAGTTATGAGCAGCATGGACAGAGTGGATAGTCAGAAGTTTTTTAACTGGGTGGAAGAGTCAGTTACTAGGGGACATAGGTTTAAGGTGCAAGGGGCAAAGTTTAGAGGGGATGTGCGAGGCAGGTCTTTTACACAGAGAGTGGTGAGTGCCTGGAACTTGCTGACAGGGGAGGTGGTGGAAGCAGATACGACAGCGACGTTTAAGAGACATCTTGACAAATACATGAATAGGAAGGGAATAGAAGGATATGGGCCCCGGAAGTGCAGAAGGTGTTAGTTTAGGCAGGCATCAAGATCTGCGCAGGCTTGGAGGGCCGAATGGTCTGTTCCTGTGCTGTACTGTTCTTTGTTATTTGTTCTTGACTGTAGTTACAATGTCCCTGGGTCTGTAACACGACCAACAAATGGAGCACAGGCTGCAGAGAGGGGAAGCTCTGTAAAGTGAGAGGAGGAGTGGGTTCTGCCTTACCCACCCTGCGTTTTCCAAGAGCACTTTTCCTATGCACTCCTAACCCAGGAGCAGTGTGGGAGGTAAATCTGATTCAATTAGGAGGTGGTCACTGAGCTGTGTCACCTCCTGCAACGTGACCTGGAGCCTCACACCAGGGTCAGGACGGATTTGTCAGTAGCTGTTCAGGTCACAGTTTCATTGAAGTTCCATGTATCTGAATATTTCCAGGCAGGAGCAGGAGACATATCAAACAAAGAGTCATAGAGAGTGATAGATACATTTGTGGCAGAGAAGAAGGCCATTCAGCCCCTCGGTGCCCGCTCCCTGTGGAACAATCCAGTCTGTCCCACTCTCCCAGTCAGTCCCCGTATCCCTGCAAGATCATCTCCTTCGGGTGTCCATCCAGTATCCTTTTGAATTCATTGTCTCTAGTGATGAAGTCCAAGATCTGATATGCTTCGCTAAACACTCTCCTAATATGTCCTGCCAATTTCAAATATCAATGCATATGCAGCCCCAGGTCGCTCTGTCCCTGCACAATCTTTAGAACTGTGTCATTAAGTCTATATTACCTTCCTATTCCTTCTGACAAAATACATCATCTCACACTCCGTTGTATGAAATTCCACCTGCCACTCCTCTGTCCATTCTGCTTGCCTATCTATATCCTGCTACAGGTGGTTTGCAACATCATCACTGTTTACCACACCTCCAAGATTGGAATCATCGGAAAATGTTGAAATTCTACTCTGTATTCCAAGATCCATGTAACTTATATATAGCAAAAAAACAAACAGTGGACCTAAGCATTGACCCTTGGGGAACATCACTGTCTACCATCCTCCAGTCTGAAAAACAACCATTTAAAACATTTCTCTTTTTTCTGTCCCATGGACAATTTTTGATCCAATTAGATGCTATTCCATGAGGTTCAATTTTGTTAGCCAAGCTTCTGTGTGTTTCTTCGTCAAATAATTTCATACAATCCACGTAGACAACATCCACCACAGTCCCTTCATCAACCTTCTCTGATTTTCTAAATAAATTCAATTACTTCATCAAGCATGATTTGCCTTTTAGAAATCCGTGCTGACAATCCTTAATTAACTCAACCTCTCCAAGTGTGTGTTGTCCTTTTCCCCTGATTATTGTTTCTAAAACTTTCCTCACAACTGATGTTAAACTAACTGGCCAGTAGTTACTAGGCCTGTGTGTTGTCCATTGATAATTCTGGGAGGTGAGGGTGACCATCTATGTCATCAATATCTCCGTCAGCAGGGAGAAGCAGGATGAGAGATCCCGTGGCTTTGTTAGGATAGCGGGATTCCTGATGGTGTAGGTGGCTCTGCGGGGCCCCCATGTCAACCCATGGGTTGACGTACAGGGACTGAAATAACTCTCACTCCATCAATGTACAGTTGGTGTCTGAGCATGGCCAGTACGTCATGTTGGTGAATGTCCACCATCCTTGCAGCAGCCACCATACCTTCATTCTGAAGCAGTCAGCCGGTCCCAACACATCGGGGCTCCATGAAGAACCAGAATGTAGCTCCTTGGAGACAAAGAAACCCCCTCTAGACACAGTCCATGCTTCTACACCCTCAATCCACCTCCCACCATCAACAGTTAGTTACGCAATTAGCATGTGTATAATGTGAGCAATGGAGTCGCCAGGAACATGGTGGAACAGACCATCGGTGTGATGAAGCAATGCTTCCGATGTCTGTACCACTCGGGGAGAGCCCTCCAGTACACACTGGAGCAGGTGTCTGAGTTCATGGTGTTCTGCTGCACCCTTCATATCATCACCATCATGAGGACACAGGCATTGGCACCAGGAATCCAGAGGCCACCTCAGGAGGAGGTGGGAGGGAAGATATTTCCTGGATGCCTTCGACCCGGACAGGCTGTCGGAGAGTCCCTGCTAAGATTCCAGTTCCCATAGGACAACTTCCCTTTCCAGCCATGAATTCCCCATTCTCCACCATTACACCCATCTGAGACGCCCCATCACAGTGTCCCCTTGGTCAGCATCCTGTAATAAAAACATCAGAGAATTATTACAGCACAGAAGGACCAATTCAGCCTTTCGTGTCTGCACAGGCTCTCCGAATGAGCAATTCACCCAGTGCCGTTCCCTGCATTCTCCCTGTAACCCTGCACATTCTTCCTTCTCATATAACAATCTATTCAGCTTCAATTGAACCTGCCTCCACCATACTCTCAGGCAGTGCATTCCAGACTCTAACCACTCACTGTGTGAAAAAATATTTTCCTCAGGTCGTCTTTGCTTCTTTTACCCATGACTTTAAATCTGTGCCCTCTCTTTCTCGATCCTTTCACGAGTGGGAAATGTTTCTCTCTATGTACTCTATGCAGACACCTCATGATTTTTGACACCTCTAATAAACCACCTCTCAGCCGTCTCCAAGGAAAACAGTCCTAACTTCTCCAATCTATCTTCATAACTAAAATTCCTCAAACTGGGAATGATTCTGGTCAATCTTTTCTGCACTCTCTCCAATGCCCTCACGTCTTTCCTCAAGTGTGGCACCCAGAACTGGACGCAATACCACAGCTGAAGCTGAAATAGTGTCTTATATAAGTTCAACATAACTTCCTTGCTCTTGTACTCTATGCCCATTTTAATAAAGCCCAGGATACTGCATGCTTTATTAAACACTTTCTCAACCTGTTCTGCCGCCTTCAATGACTTCTGCACATATACACACAGGTCCCTCTGCTCCTGAACACCCTATAGAATTGTATATTTTCACCCCATGTTCTTCCTACCAACATGAATCACTTCACATTTCTCTGTATTGAACTTCATCTGCCACCTGTCTGCCCATTCCAGCAACTTGTGTGTGTCCTTTTGAAGTTCTACACTATCCTCCTCACAGTTCACAATGCTTCCAACGTTCGTATCAGCTGCAAACTTTGAAATTGTGCCCTGTACACCCAGGTTTAGATCCTTAATATATATCAGGAAAAGCAAGGATCCCAACACTGATCTCTGGGGAACTCCACCACAAACCTTCCTCCAGCCTGTAAAACATCCATTAACCACTACTCTTTGTTTCCTGTCACTCAGCTAATTTCGTATCCATGTTGCCAATGTCCCTTTTATTCTATGAGCTACAAGTTTGCTCAGGTCTGTTGTGTGGCATTGTATCAAAAGGTTTTTGCATGCAGGGAATAGTTAAATGTCTGGAATGCACTGATTGAGAATGGTGGAGGCAGGTTCATTTGAAACTGAATAGACCGTTATATGAAAATCAATGTACACCACATCAACAGAATTGCCCTCATCAACTCTCTCTGATACCACCTCAAACATCTCCAGAAAATTAGTTAAACATGATGTTCTCTCAAGAAATCCATGCTGGCTTGTTTAATTAACTCGCATTTGTCCATGTGACTATTAGCTTTGTCCAAGATTATTTCTTTCCAGAAGTTTTCCCACCACCGAAGTTTAACTGACAGGCCTGTTGTTGCTGGGTTGATCTTCACACCCTTTTTTGAACAAGGGTGTAACGTTTAAAATTCTCCAGTCCTCTGGCATCACCCCGAGTCTAAGGAAGACTGAACAATTATGTCCAGTGCCTCTGCGATTTCCACCCTCACTTCCCTCAGTATCTTTGGATTCATCTCATCTGGTCCTGGTGCTTTATTCAATTTAATTCCGGACAGCCTGTCTAATACTTCCTCTTTATCAATTTTAAACCCCACTAGTGTCTGACTTATCTCCTCTTTCAACATTGCCTGGGTTGCATCTTAGAATCATAGACAGTTTATGGCACACAGAGAGACCACTTGGCCCATCGTGTCTATGCTGTCCAAAAAACGATCCATCCATTCTAATCCTACTTCCAGCATTTGATAGATTACAGCACTTGAGGTGAACATCCAGACACCTTTTGAATGAGTTGTTGGTTTCTGCCTCAACTGCCCTTTCGGACAGTGAGTTCCAGACTCTGACCACTCGCTGGGTGAAAAATAAAATTCGCAGCTCCCTTTTAGTCTTTCTACCAATCACTTTAAGTCCATGCCCCCTCGCCACTGACATATTTGCGAAGGTGACTGGACCCTTCAGCTCCACTCTACTCTCAGTTTTGTACATTTCAATCAGATTTACCCTCAGCCTTCTCTATTTCAAGGAGAACAATCCCAGCCTGTCCAATCTTTCCTCATAGCTGCATTTTTCCAGTCCTCGCCACATCCTCATAAATCTCCTGTGAACCCTCTCTTGTGCAATTACATCTTTTCTGTAATGAGGTGACCAGAACTGCACACAGTACTCAAGTTGTGTCCTAACCAATGAGTTATACAATTCCAGCATAACCTCCCTGCTCGTATATTCTATACCTCAGCTAATAAAGGAAAGGATTCCATATCTTCTTCCTTGGTAAAGACAGGTGGAAATTATTCATTCAGAACCTCAGCTATATCCTCTGCCTCCATGTGCAAATCCCTTTTATGGTCCTGAGTCGGCCGCATTGTTCCTTTTACTTCCCATATTACTATTTAGATGCCGATAGAAAACTTTGGGATTTCCTTTAATGCTCGCCTCTTTTCATGCTCACTCTTTGCTTCTCTTATTTGCTTTTTCACTTCCCCTCTGGACCTTCTGTATTCAGCCTGCTTCTCAATAGTATTTTCTACCTGATGTCTGTTATATCAGACATAAACTTGTCAACCTTTCGTGCGGCCTTCAAAGATCTGTCTGAATACACACCAAGTCTCTCTGTTCCTGTCTCCTCATTTAAACAATACCCATTTGTTTCTGTTGCCTTCCCTTACACTTCCTACACAAATGTCTCACTTCACACTTCACTGTGTTAATTTATATTTGCCATGTTCCTGCTCATTTCACTGGTCAGTCTCTGTCCTCCTGAAGTCTGTTACTATCCTTCTCACCGTTTATTAACATATCTGAGTTTCCTGCCATCTGAAAACTTTGACATTATCCCCTCTGTACACAAGCCCATTGTATTAACATACAGCAGCTGTGATCCCAACAGTGACCCTGGGGAGCCCCACTGACTACTTCCCTCCAGACTGAACAACAACCATTCTCCAATACTCACTGCTTTCTGTCACTGCGCTAATTTCCCGCATGCTGACATTGAAAATAAAAAACAGTCTTCCATTTCTGAAACGCCTTTCATGACCACTGCATGTCCCAAAGTGATTTACAACCAATGAATACTTCTGAAAGCGAAGTCATTCTTGTAATGTAGGAAACAGGCAGACAATTTCTGCACAGCAAGATCCCACAAGCAGTAATGTGAGAATGATCAGATCTGTTTTTGTGATGTTGATTGAAGGAAAAAATATTGACCAGGACACCGGGAATAATTCCCCTGCTCTGCTTCTGCATAGTGCGATGGGATCTTTAACATCCACCTGAGAGGGCAGACTGCAACTTGGTTTAAAGTTTCATTCGATAGACTGCACCTCTGACAGTGCAGCACACCCTCATTACTGCACTGCAACGTCAGCATTGATTCTTGTAATCAAGTCCTGCAGTGACACTTGATCCTGGAAGCTTGCCACTGAAAGGGGAGAGAGCTACAAACTGAGCCACAGCTGACATTGGTCCTTTTATCCCGTGTGTTTCTAATTCGGTAACACGGCTTTTATGTGGTACTTTCTCAAACGCCTTGTGAAAGGATTGGAATATTGTGAAAGTCCAGGTGGGAACCATCATAGAATCATAGAATAGCACAAACTGAATGAGGCCATTCGGCCATCATGTCTGTGCTGGCCCTTTCAAAGAGCAATCCAATTAGTCCCACTCCCTGGCTCTTTCACTATATCCTTGCATTTTTTCTCCTTCAGATATTTATCCAATTCCCTTTTGGGATCTACTATTGAATCTGTATCCATCAGCCTATCAGACAGTGCATTCCAAATCCAAACGACTCAGAAACAAAAATCCTCATGTCTGCTTCTTTTACCAATCGCCTTAAATCTGCGTCTCTGGTTAGTGACCCCTTGGACATTGGAAACAGATTCTCTTTATTTAATTTATCTAAATCCTTCCTAATGTTAAACACCTCAATGAAATCTCCTCTGAAAGTTCTCTGCTCTAAGCAGAACAACCCCAGCTACATAACTGTAATCCCTCATGCCTGGACAAATACTAGTAAAACAGTTCTGTACCCTCTCCGAAGGCTTCATGTCCTCCCTGAAGTGTGGTTCCCAGTATTCGACACAAGACTCCAGGTGCAGCTGAACTAGTATTTTATATATGTTTCACATAATGTCCTTGCTTTTGTTCTTTTTGCCTCTATTTATAACCCCTAGGATCCCATACATTTACTAACTGTCAAGATAACCTTTCCTGCCACCTTCAAAGATTTGTGTACAAATCCCAGGTGTCTCTGTTATTTCACCACCTTTATAGTTGGACCATTTAACTTGTATTGCCTCCCTTCATTCATCCTTTCAAAATGTATTACCTCACACATTTGCAATGTCAATTAAATATTGAGAAGATTGAAGCCATTGTTTTCTGTCTCTGCTCCAAACATTTCCTAGTTACACACTCCATCCCTCTCCTTTGTAAATGTTTGAGACGAAGCCAAACTGTTCCCATACTTGGTTATACAGTTAACCCTGAGATGCCTTGAGATGAGCTTCCTACCAAATATTCACACCATCACTAAAACGGCCTATCTCCAACCCCCGTGGAGTTGCATTGCTGGTTAAAGAGTAAATGAACGCAATAGTAAGGCAGGATATTAGATCTGACGATGTCGAATATGTATGGGGAGAGTTGACAAACACTAAGGGGCAGAAAACGATAGTGGGGGTTGTATATAGACCCCCAGACTGTAGTGCTGAATTTGGGAATGGCATTGGACAGGAAATTAGAGACGCATGCGATAAAGGAACATCTATAATAATGGGTTTCTTGAATTTGCATATAGATTGGGCAAATCAAATTGGTCGCAATACATTGTGGAGGAATTCCTGGAGAATATACGGGATGGTTTTCAGGACCAATTCTTTGAGGAACCAACTGGAGAACAGGCTATCCTAGACTGGCTATTGTACAGTGAGAGAGGAATAATTGACAATCTAGTTGTGTGAGATCCCTCGGGGATGAGCGACCATAATATGATAGAATTCTTCATCATGATGAAGAGTGTCCTAGTTGATTCTGAGACTAGGGTCGTGAATCTTAATAAAGTAAGCTACGAAGGTATGAGGCATGAGTCGTTGATGATACATTGGGAAACGTTACTTAAAGAGATAACAGTGGAAAGGCAATGGCAAAGATTCAAAGAGCGCATGGATGAACTGCAACAATTGTTTATCCCTGTCTGGCGCAAAAGTAAAATAGAAAAGGTAGCCAAATCATGGCTTGCAAGGAAAATTAGAGATAGCGTTAGATCCAAGGAAGAGGCATATAAATTTGCCAGGAAAAAAACAACAGACCTGAGGATTGGGAGCAGTTTAAAATTCAGCAAAGGAGGACCAAGGGATTGATTGAGAAGGGGAAAATGGAGTACAAGAGTAAGCTTTCGGGGAACATAAAAACTGACTGTAAACGAATCTATAGGTATGTGAAGTGGAAAAGATTGGCGAAAACAAATACAGGTCCGTTACAGTCAGAAACAGGGGAATGTATTCTGGGAAACAAAGAAATGGCTGACCAACTAAATGCATACTTTAGTTCTGTCTTCACAAAGGAGGACGCCAATATCATACCAGAAATGTTGGTGAATACAGGGTTTAGTGAGAGAGAGGAACTGAATGAAATCAGTATTAGTAGAGAAATGGTGTTGGGGAAGTTGATGGTATTGAAGGCCGATAAATCCCCAGGGCCTAGTAATCTACATCCCAGAGTACTTAGGAAGTGGCCCGAGAAATACTGGATGCATTGGTGGTCATCTTCCAAGATTCTATGGACTCTGGAACAGTTCATACAGATTGGAAGGTAGCTAATGTAACCCCACTATTAAAAAAGGAAGGTAGAGAGAAAGCAGGAAATTGTAGACCAGTCAGCCTGATATCGGTCGTGGGGAAAATCCTGGAGTCCATTATCAAAGATTTTGTAGCAGAGCACTTGGAGAACAGTGGTAGAATCGGATAGAGTCAGCATGGATTTATGAAAGGGAAATCATGCTTGATAAATCTACTAGCATTCTTCGAGGACGTCACTAGTAGAGTTGATGAGGGGGAGCCAGTGGGTGTGGCTTATTTGCACTTTCGGAAGGCTCTCGACAAAGTTCCACGTAAGGGTTTAGCGTGTAAAATTAAAGCACATGGGATTGGGGGTAGTGTATTGCGATAGATAGAAAATTGGTTGGGAGACAGGAAACAAAGCATTGGATCATACGGATCTTTTTCTGAATGGCAGGCAGTGAATAGTGGGGTACCGCAGGGATCGGAGCGAGGACCCTAGCTATTCACAATATATATTAATGATTTAGATGAGGAAACTAAATGTAATATCTCCAGATTTGCAGCTGATACAAAATTGGGTGGGAGGGTGAGTTGTGAGTAGAATGCAGAGAGGTATCCGGGTGATTTGGACAAGTTGAGTGAGTGGGCAAATGCATGGCAGATGCAGTATAATGTGGATAAATGTGAAGTTATCCACTTTACTAGCAAAAACAGGAAGGCAGATTATTATCTGAACGGCTATAAACTGAGAGAGGGGAATATGCAGCGAGACCTGGGTGTTCTCGTACACCAGTCACTGAAGGTAAGCATGCAGGTGCAACAGGCAGTCGAAAAAGGCGAATGTTATGTTGGCCTTTATAGAGACAGGATTCGAGTACAGGAGCAGGGATGTTTTGCTGCAATTATACAGGGCCTTGGTGAGGCCGCACTTGGAATATTATGTGCAGTTTTGGTCTCCTTATCTGAGGAAGGATGCTCTTGCTATAGAGGGAGTGCAGTAGAGTTTTACCAGACTGATTCCTGGTGTGGTCGGACTGTCGTATGAGGAGAGATTGAGTCGGTTAGGACTATATTCACTGGAATTCTGAAGAGTGAGGAGGGATCTCATCGAAACCTATAAAATTCTAACGGGACTTGACAGGGTATATACAGGAAGGATGTTCCCGATGGTGGGGGACTCCCGAACCAGGTGTCATAGTCTAAGTATATGGGGTAAAACTTTCAGGACTGAGATGAAGAGACTTTTCTCCACCCAGAGGGTGGTGAGCCTGTGGAAATCTGTCATCACGCCCATATCCAAGGGGGACTGGAAGGTTCTGGCCAGTGCCTCTGTTATTTCCACCATTGCTTCCCTCAGCAACCCTCATACATCCCATCCAGACTGGGTAAATGTTCAAATTATTGTGGTACTAAAGTGTTGGACTGAAAAGGGTTAACTGAATCTGTTTGTTCTGTGACTGTAATTAATGTCAGTCTCCATGGACCCTAATAGTGTCACTGGACGTTTTCCATCTTCTATTAATAAGGGGCTTCTTTCAATGTGTTATTCCATAGTGTCAGTGGGAACATCAGCCCCGGCACTTACAGAGATTAGCTGCTCCAGAGAGATAGAGAGAGGATTGATCAGAATCAGAGAACAAAAGACTGGAATGTTACAACAATGGATCAGAATCTGAGAACAATAGATTGGAATGTTACAACAATGGACAGGAGTTTATCCTCGGAACTTTACTCTCTTTCTACATATTATGATTGGTTCTCATTAAACACTCGTATCTATCTCGCACTGAAGATTATTCAATATATTTATTACCCCAGCCTGGCTATTATTGGTGTCCCTGGTAAGTCTCTCTATCTGGTAATAAATCCTTTAAACCATGTTTGACTGCATTACTGCTCCTGTAATTTACTCTGCCCTTCTTGCTGCCATTGTATGCCTGGTGAATATCTCCAGCTATTAGCTCAACAAACCATTGTCAGCTGTATTACAGTTCTTGTCATTTACTCTCTCATCTTTGCTGCTGTTGCTGTCTCTATTTCAGGCCAGGAGATCTGTAAACCCGGTTTCAATGAAATGCTGTTCTGTTATGTAAATTTTGGGAAGACGGAAACCAGTGTCATTGGTCTCCATCACAAACTCCATCCCCTATCTGTGAAGCACATATTCCACCCTGCCCAATATCTGAGGCTCAACCAGACAGTCTACAACTTCTTTGTTATATTTAAACCTGAGCTGAGTTCATCTCCATCTTCTTTCCATCACCAACCCTGCCTAATATCACCTTTATGATATCACCCAACTCCACCTCTGCCTCAGCCCATCTACTGCATAAACCGTCATCCGCATCACTGTTAAATACACAGTTGACTATTCCAATTCCATCTAGTTCACCATCACAGTTCTAAGCCTCCATGAACCACAGCCCATCCAGAACTCTGCTGCCTGTATTCGAACTCACACCAAATCCCGATCACCCATCACCCCTGTGCTCACTGATCTCCATTGGCTCCCGGTATGGCAGCACCTTAATTTTAATATTCTCATTCTTGTGTTTGAATCTCTCCATGGCCTCACCCTTCCATTTATTCACTTTCCCCTCTCCAATTCATATATTCCTGCAAATCTTTCGACTTCAATCTTTTTTCAGTTATCCTTGTAAAGTGAATTTCTTTCCCTCTGTATCTGTCCCGATCCACGATTTTACACTCTGCAGCAAGACTGCTGCTGACGGGACAGAATTGGGATCCAAAAAGAGATGTGAATCGCACAGCCGGCCACTTCCAGTGCGGTCTGCACAATATCCCATGCTGGGTGGGGCTCCAGCCCAGTCACATCATCTATGTGCTGTCAGCGTGGTCTTCACAGCAGGCCACCTCTACTATGCCCTGCACAGTGTCCCAAGCTGCGCAGGGCTCGAGCTCAATTGTAGCTTGTATGTGTTGTTCCTTTGAGGGTGGATTTGAAAGTGATGTCAATGTACCATACCAGCAGCTTTGATGTACTTCTTTAAACTTTTTCTGTGCATGTCCACTGACCGCCTGTGTTCGTCACTCACCGCTGAACATACATTCAGTAGCAAAAGGAAACCCCTCCGGTGTTATTTAAAATGACCAGGCATCTATCTTACAGGCTTTTGACTTACTTCTGCTATTGTAAAGTTAGTGGAGGTGTTGTGGATGTTTTTCTGGAGGTTGTGTTGTGAGCTGCTGCAGACATTCAGGGACATTTGTGAACTATACAGTAAATGGAAAAGTCCTGGGGAAAATTGATGTACAGAGAGATTTGGGTGTTCAGGTCCATTGTTCCCTGAAGGAGGCAACGCAGGTCAATAGAGTGGTCAAGAAGGCATTCGGCATGCTTTCCTTCATCGGACGGGGTATTGAGTACAAGAGTTGGCAGATCATGTTACAGTTGTATCGGACTTTGGTACGGCCACATTTGGAATACTGCGTGCATTTCTGGTTTCCACATTACCAGAAGGATGTAGATGCTTTGGAGAGGGTGCAGAGGAGGTTCACCAGGATGTTGCCTGGTATGGAGGGCGCTAGCTATGAAGAGAGGTTGAGTAGATTAGGATTATTTTCATTAGAAAGATGGAGGTTGAGGGGGGACCTGATTGAGGTGTACAAAATCATGAGAGGTATCGACAGTTTGGATAGCAAGAAGCTTTTTCCCAGAGTGGGGGATTCAATTACTGGGGGTCACGAGTTCAAAGTGAAAGGGGAAATGTTTGGAGGGGATATGCGTGGAAAGTTCTTTACGCAGAGGATGGTGGGTGCCTGGAACGCGTTGCCAGCGGAGGTGGTAGACGCGGGCGCGATAGCGTCTTTTAAGATGTATCTAGACAGATACATGAATGGGCAGGAAGCAAAGAGATACAGAGCATTAGAAAATAGGCGACATGTTTAGATAGAGGATCTGGATCGGCGCAGGCTTGGAGGGCCGAAGGGCCTGTTTTTGTGCTGTAATTTTCTGTGTTCTTTGTTCTTTGAGTACAGACGATTTGGTGACCCAACTCTGGACGACGTATGGGGACTGTAGTTACAGTGTCTCTGGGTCTGTAACATGAGCAACAAATGGAGCAGATGCTGCCGAGAGGGGAAGCTCTGTAAAGAGAGAGGAGGAGAGGGCTCTTCCCTACCCACCCCGGGTGCTCCAAGCGCACTTTTCCTACCTACACCTAACCCAGGAGCAATGTGTGAGGTGAATCTGATTCAATAAGTAGGTGGTCACAGAGTTGTCACCTCTTGTAACACAACCGGGCGCCTCACACCAGGGTGAGGACGGAGCTGTCAGTGGTTGTTAAGGTCACAGTTTCATTGAACTTCTATGTATCTGGATATTTACAGGCAGGAGCAGGTGACATATCCAACATAGAGTGGTGGAAATTGATGGAGTCATTTACAACACAGAAAGAGGCCATTCAGCCCCTCACTGCCGGCTTTCTGTGCAACAATCCAGTCAGCCCCACTCTCCCACTCCCCCGCTCAATCCCCGTATCCCTGCAAGTTCATTTCCTTCAGGTTTCCATCCAGTTTCCTTTTGAAATCTTTGATTGTCTGGGCTTCCACCATCCTCATGGGCAGTGAGTTCCAACTCATTACCATCAACTGTGTAAAAAAGTTCCTCCTCATATTCCCCTGCATCTCTTAACCAAAACCTTCCATCTGTCCCCCCTGGTCTTCGTTGCATCAGTTAATGGGAACAGTGTTTCCTTGTCTATCTTATCTAAGTCTATCATAATCATGTACACCTCTATCAAATCTCTCTCAATCTCCTTTACTCCAGGGAGAACAACTCCATCTTCTCCAAACTCACTTTGTACCTAAACTCCCATCCCTGGTATCATTCTGGTAAATCTCCTCTGCACCCTCTCAAGGACTTTCACATCCTTCCTGCAGTCTGGTGACCAGAACAGGGCACAGTTCTCTTGTTGGAGTCTAACCAAAGCTTTGTAAAGTTTCAGAAAAACCGCCCTGTTTTTGTATATTTGCCTCTAATGATGAAGCCCAAGATCTGATATGTTTTGCTAAACACTCTGCTAATATGTCCTGCCACCTTCAAAGATCAATGCATATGGAGCCCCTGGTCCTTCTGTTCCTGCAAAATCTTTAGAACTGTGTCATTAAGTCTATGTTCTCTTCCTATTCTTTCTGACAAAATACATTGCCTCACACTCCTCTTTATTAAATTCTACCTGCCACTTCTATGTCCATTCTGCTCACCTATCTATATCATGTTGTAGGTGGTTTGTATCATCTTCACTGTTCCCCACTCCTCCAAGGTTGCAATCATCAGAAAAAATATAAATTCTACTCCGTATTCCAAGATCCGTGTCATTTTTAAGCGGTAAAAAAAAACAACTGTGGTCCCAGCACTGACCATTGTGTAACATCAATGTCGACCATCCTCCAGTCTGAAAAATAACCATTTAACACATTTCTCTTTTTGCTGTCCTTTGGACAGTTTTTGATCCAATTGGATGATATTCCATGAGCTTCAATTTTGTTAACCAAGCTTGTGTGTGGTTCTTAATCAAATACTTTCATAAAATCCAGGTAGACAACATCCACCACATCCCCTTCATCAACCTTCTCTGATCATCGAAATAAATTCAATTAGCCCATCAAGCATAATCTGCCTTTTAGAAATCCGTGCTGACACTCCTTAATTAACTCAAACCTCTCCATGTGTGTGTTGTCCTTTTCCCCTGATCATTGTTTCTAAAACCTTACTCACCACTGATGTTACACGAGCTGACCAGTAGTTACGAGGCCTGTGTGTTGTCCATTGATAATTCTGGGAGGTGAGGGTGACCATCTATGTCATCATTTTCTCCCTCAGCAGGGAGAAGCAGGATGAGAGATCCAGTGGGTTTGTCAGGATAGCAGGTTTCCTGATGGTGTAGTAGGCTCGGCGGGGTCTCCATGTCAATGGGTTGAGGTACAGGAACTGAAAGAACTCTCACTCCATTAATGTACAGTTGGTGTGTGAGCATGCCCAGTAAATCATGTTGGTGAATGTCCACTATCCTATCAGCAGCCACCATACCTTCATTCTGAAGCAGTCAACCAGTCCCAACACTGCGGGTCTCCATGCAGAACCAGAATGCGACTCCTCGGAGACAAAGGAAACCCCCCTCTAGACACAACTCATGTTTCTACAACCCCAAACCATCTCCCACCACCAACCAAGCGCACACAATTAACATGTGTAAAATGTGAGCAATGGAGTCACCAGGAACATGGTGGAACAGACCATCGGTGTGATGAAGCTTTACTTCCGATGTCTGAACCGCTCGGGGGGGTGGAGTCCTCCAGTACACACTGGAGCAGGTGCCCAAGTTCATGGTGTTCTGCTGCACCCTTCATTTCATCACCATCACGAGGACACCGGCATTGGCAGCAGGAATCCGGAGGCCACCTCAGGAGAATGAGGAGGAGGCAGGGAGGATATTTTCTGGATGCCTTCCACCAGGACAGGCTGTCGGAGAGTCCCTGCTAAGATTCAGTTTCCTATAGGACAACTTCCCTTTCCCACAATGAATCCCCCATTCTCCACCATTACACCCATCTGAGACGCCCCATCACAGTGTTATTACAGCACAGAAGGAACTATTCACTCCGACGTGTCTGCGTCGCCTTTCCGGATGAGCAATTCACCTAATCCCATTCCCTGCCTTCTTCGCATAATCCTGCACATTCCTCCTTCTAATATACCAAATTATTCAGCTTGAGCATGTTTATAGATGTGGTCACCCAACTTCTGGATTAGTCCCAGTGCCATGCACAGCTGAGTATATAAATAGAAAACTAAAACAGATGAATGCGTGGCTGAGAAGATGGTGCAGGAGGGAGGGCTACAGATTCCTGGATATTGGGACCGGCTCTGAAGGAGATGGGACCTGTACAGGCCGGACTGGTTGCACCGGATTGTAGCCGGGACTGAGTTACCTGCAGAACGTTTTGCTCGTGCTGTCGGGGAGGGTATAAACTAGTTTGGCAGGGGGGTGGGGACCTGAGGGTAGACTCAGTTGGGACAAAACCTGAAATGAAAATAGAAGGGAGAAAATAATGGATGAGTCTAGAAAACAGAGGAAAAGAGGGTTAGAATTTTTTTAAGTGTGTGGCTGTGCTCAAGGGTATCTATTTCAATGCAAAAAGTATAGCAAATAAAGCTGATGAGCTGAGGGCAAGGTGGACAGGTGGCAGTATGATAGCATAGCTAGCACAGAAACATAGCTGAAGGAGGGACAGGAATGGCAGCTCAACGTTCCTGGTTACAGGGTTTTCAGACACGATAGGGAGGGGGTAAAGGAAGGAGGGGAAGTGGCAATTTCGGTCAAGAAATCTATTACAGCTGTGAGGAGGGATGATATGTTGGAAGGTTCGTCAACTGAGGCGATATGGATTGAGCTAAGGAACCAAAAAGGGGCAATATCACTGCTGGGAGTGTGATCCCGTCAGCCAAATAGTCTGAGGGAGATAGAAGAGCAGATATTTAGGCAAGTCTCTGAGAAGTGCAAGAACAATAGGGCAGTAATAGTAGGGTATTTTAATAACCCCAATATTAACTGGGATAATGTTAGTATGAAAAGAATTAAGGGAACAGAAATCTTGAGGTGCATTCAGGAGAACGTTTTTGGTCAGGATGTAGCAAGTCCAACAACAGAGGGTGCAGTTTTAGACATTGTTTTTGGAAATGAAGATAGGCAGGTGGAAGGAGTGGCAGGGAAGAGCATTTTGGTGGGAGTGATCATAATTCAGTTATTTTTAACTTAATTATGGAACAGGACAAGAGATACATCAGGAGTTAGCGTTCTCAATGGGGAAAGGCGAATATTACTAAACTGAGGAGCGAAAGTGGACTGGAAACAGCTGTTTGAAGGTAGTTCAGTCTCAGAGCAGTGGGAGGCATTCAAAGGGGAGATTCAAAAGGTTCAGGATAAACATGTTCCCACAAGGAAAAAGGGTGAGGAGGCCAAATCTCGAGTCCCATGGATGTCAAGGAGCCGACAGGGTAGGATAACGCAGAAAAGGAAAGCTTCTGTCCGACACTGAGAACTTAATACTGCAGAAAGCCGAGAGGAGTATAGCAAGTGGAGGGATCAAATCAAAAAGGAAGTTAGGAAAGGATATTGGCCAGCAAAATCAAGGTGAACCCAAAGATGTTTTCTCAAAACATTAAGAGGAAGAGGATAACTAAGGGGAGAGTAAGACCCATAATAGATCAGAAAGGTAACCTTTGTATAAGGGTAGAAGATATTGGTATGGTTCTTATTGAGCACTTTGCGGATGTCTTCAGAAAAGAGGGGGGATTTAGATATTGTCGTTAAGGACGAAGAGTGTGAATTATTGGATATGATAAACATAGGGAGAGAGAAAGTATTAATGGGATTAGAACATAGAACATAGAACATAGAACATACAGCACAGAACAGGCCCTTCGGCCCACAATGTTGTGCCGATCCTTTGTCCTCTGTCAAGGACAATTTAATCTATACCCCATCATTCTCCTTTATCCATATACCTATCCAAAAGCCTTTTGAAAGTCCCTAAAGTTTCTGACTCAACAACTTCCCCGGGCAAGGCATTCCATGCCTCGACCACTCTCTGGGTAAAGAACCTTCCCCTGACATCCCCCTTATATCTCCCACCCTTCACCTTAAATTTATGACCCCTTGTAACGCTTTGCTCCACCCGGGGAAAAAGTTTCTGACTGTCTACCCTATCTATTCCCCTGATCATCTTATAAACCTCTATCATGTCACCCCTCATCCTTCTCCTTTCTAATGAGAAGAGGCCTAGAATGTTCAGCCTTTCCTCGTAAGACTTATTCTCCATTCCAGGCAACATCCTGGTAAATCTCCTCTGCACCCTCTCCAAGGCTTCCACATCCTTCCTAAAATGAGGCGACCAGAACTGCACACAGTACTCCAAATGAGGCCTTACCAAGGTCCTGTACAGCTGCATCATCACCTCACGGCTCTTAAATTCAATCCCTCTGCTAATGAACGCTAACACCCCATATGCCTTCTTCACAGCCCTATCCACTTGAGTTGCAACTTTCAATGATCTATGCACATAGACCCCAAGGTCTCTCTGCTCCTCCACATGCCCAAGAACCCTACCGTTAACCCAGTATTTTGCATTCGTGTTTGTCCTTCCAAAATGGACGACCTCACACTTTTCAGGGTTAAACTCCATCTGCCACTTTTCAGCCCAGCACTGCAACCTATCCAAGTCCCTTTGCAGACGACAATAGCCCTCCTCGGTATCCACAACTCCACCAACCTTTGTATCATCTGCAAATTTACTGACCCACCCTTCGACTTCCTCATCCAAGTCGTTAATAAAAATCACAAACAGGAGAGGACCCAGAACTGATCCCTGCGGCACGCCACTGGTAACTGGGCTCCAGGCTGAGTATTTACCATCTAAGACCACTCTCTGCCTTCTATCAGTTAGCCAATTCTTAATCCAACTGGCCACATTCCCCACTATCCCATGCCTCCTGACTTTCTCCATAAGTCTACCATGGGGGACCTTATCAAATGCCTTACTAAAATCCATGTACACCACATCCACTGGTTTACCCTCATCCACTTGCTTGGTCACCTGCTCAAAGAATTCAATCAGGCTTGTGAGGCAAGACCTACCCCTCACAAAACCGTGCTGACTGTCCCGAATCAAGCAGTGTCTTTCCAGATGCTCAGAAATCCTATCCCTCAGCACCTTTTCCATCAACTTGCCTACCACCGAAGTAAGACTAACTGGCCTGTAATTCCCAGGGTTGTTCCTATTCCCTTTCTTGAACAGGGGCACAACATTTGCCACCCTCCAATCACCTGGTACCACCCCCGTCAGCAGAGAAGATGAAAAGATCATTGCCAGCGGCTCTGCAATTTCATCCCTTGCTTCCCATAACATCCTTGGATATACCCCGTCAGGCCCGGGAGACTTGTCTATCTTCAAGTTATTCAAAAACCCCAACACATCTTCCCTCCTAACGAGCACTTCCTCGAGCTTACCAGTCTGCTTCCCACCGTCCTCTTCAGTAATACACCCCTTCTCATTCGTAAATACCGAAGAGAAGTACTCATTCAAAACCTCACTTATCTCTTCCGGCTCAACACACAGTCTCCCGCTATTGTCCTTGACCGGACCTATGGTCCCCCTAGTCATCCTCATATTTCTGACATACGCGTAAAAGGCCTTGGGGTTTTCTTTTATCCTACCCGCCAAGCATTTTTCATGCCCTCTCTTAGCTCTCCTAATCCCTTTCTTCAGATCCTTCCTGGCCATCTTGTATCCCTCCAGAGCTGTGCCTGTGCCCTTTTTCCTCAACTTTATATACGCATCCTTCTTCTTCCTAACAAGACTCTCAACCGCTCTTGTCAACCACGGTTCCCTCACATGACCATCCCTTCCCTGTCTGACAGGGACATGCTTATCAATGGCCCCTACTATCTGCTCCTTGAAAAAGTTCCACATTTCGACCGTGCCCTTCCCTGCCAGCATATGCTCCCAACTTATGCTCCTCAGTTCCTGCCTGACAGCATCATATCTACCCTTCCCCCAATTGTAAACCTTGCCCTGTTGCACATACCTATCCCTCTCCATTACCACAGTGAATGCTACAGAATTGTGATCACTATCTCCAAAGTGCTCGCCCACCAACAGCTCTATCACTTGCCCTGGTTCATTACCTAGTACCAAATCCAATATTGCCTCCCCTCTGGTCGGGCAGTCTACATACTGAGTCAGAAAAGCTTCCTGGACATACTGCACAAACACTACCCCATCCAAACTATTCGATCTAAAGAGTTGCCAATCAATATTTGGGAAGTTGAAATCCCCCATAATTACTACCCTGTGACTTCTGCTCCTTTCCAAAATCTGTTTCCCAATCTGCTCTTCCACCTCCCTGCTGCTATTGGGGGGCCTATAGAAAACTCCCATCAAGGTGACTGCTCCTTTCCTGTTCCTGACCTCAACCCACAGTGCCTCAGTCGGCAGATCCTCCTCGAAAATTCTTTCAGCAGTTGTTACACTATTTTTAACTAACAATGCCACCCCCCCACCTCTTTTACCACCATTCCTAATCTTATGAAAACATCTATAACCAGGTACCTCCAAAAACCATTCCTCCCCCTCACCTATCCACCTATTCACTCACCTTATTCCTGATGCTTCTTGCGTTGAAGTATACGCACTTTAACCCTTCTCCGTGCCCATCTGTCCTCTGTGACAGTGCTACCTTCCCCAATACCTCACTACACTCTTTGTCTTTCTGAGTGGACCCACTGGTCCCTGGATTACAAGTCCGGTTCCCATCCCCCTCCCAAACTAGTTTAAACCCTCCCGAACAGTACTAGCAAACCTCCCTCCCAGGATATTGGTGCCCCTCTGGTTCAGATGCAGCCCGTCCTGTTTGAACAGGTCCCATCTTCCCCAGAATGCAGTCCAATTATCCAAGAACTGGAAGCCCTCCCTCCTACACCATTCCTGCAGCCACGTGTTCAGCTGTGCTCTCTCCCTATTCCTAGCCTCACTATCACGTGGCGCCGGCAACAAACCAGAGATAACAACTCTGTCCGTCCGAGCTTTCAGCTTCCAGCCTAACTACCTAAACTCACTTCTAACATCTGTGCCACCCTTCCTTCCTACGTCGTTGGTGCCAATGTGCACCACGACCTCTGGCTGCTCCCCCTCCCCTTTAAGGATCCTGAAGACGCGATCACAAACATCACGGACCCTGGCACCAGGGAGGCAACAAACCATCCGTGCGTCTCGCCTGCGCCCACAGAACCGCCTGTCCGTACTCCTCACCATCGAGTCCCCGATGACTAGTGCTCTCCCATTCTCCCTCCTTCCCTTCTGAGCCACAGTGCAGGACCCCGTGCCAGAGGCCCGGTCACTGCAGCCTGCCCCCGATAGGCATCCTTGAAAGTTGAAACATCACCAGAACCGGATGAAATGTACCCCAGGCTGTTCAAAGTAGCAAGAGAGGAAATAGCAGAGGGTCTGCCTACCATCATTTCCCAATCTCACTAGATACAGTTGTGGTGCCGGAGTATTGGAGAATTGCTAACGTTGTACCTCTGTTTAAAAATGGAGTGAAGGATTGTCTGAATAATGACAGGCCAGTCAGTCTAACATCAGTAGTGGGCAAATTATTGGAATCTATTCTGAGAAATGGGCTAAACTGTCACTTATAAAGGCACAGGTTTATCAAGGATAGTCAGCATGGATTTGTTAAGTGACTCTCTTGTTTGACCAAATTGATCGAATTTTTTGAAGATTAGATTAGAGATACAGCACTGAAACAGGCCCTTCGGCCCACCGAGTCTGTGCCGAACATCAACCACCCATTTATACTAATCCTACACTAGTCCCATATTACTACCAAACACCCCCACCTGTTCCTATATTTCCCTACCACCTACCTATACTAGTGACAATTTATAATGGCCAATTTACCTATCAACCTGCAAGTCTTTTGGCTTGTGGGAGGAAACCGGAGCACCCGGAGAAAACCCACGCAGACACAGGGAGAACTTACAAACTCCACACAGGCAGTACCCGGAATCGAACCCGGGTCCTTGGAGCTGCGAGGCTGCGGTGCTAACCACTGCGCCACTGTGCCGCCCTAAGATGTTACAAGGAATATAGATGAGGGTAGTGCAGTTGATGTGGTCTACATGGATTTTAGCAAGGCTTCTGACAAAGTCCCACATGATAGACTGGTTCAAAAAATAAACTCCCATGGCATCCAGAGAAATGCAGCAAGGCGGATACAAAATTGTCTCAGTGGCAGGAAACACAGGGTAATTATTGACAAGTATTTTTGCGACTGGAGGACTGTCCCCATTGTCATTCCACAGGGCTCAGTAATGGGTCCCCTGCTTTCTGTGGTCGATATTAAAGAGTTAGACGTAAATTTAGGGGGTATGATCAAGACTTTTGCAGACGACACAAAGGTTGGCCATGTGGCGGATAGCGAGAAGGATAGCTGTGGGCTGCAGGAAGATATTGACGGTCTGGTCAGATGGGCAGAAAAATGGGAATCGACCTGGATAAGTGTGAGGTGATGCTATTGGGGAGCTCAAACAAGCAAAGGAATACACGATTACTAGGACAATACTGAGAAGTGTAGAGGAAGTAAGGGACTTTGGAGTGAATGCCCACAGATCCCTGAAGATAGCAGGAGAGGTCAATAAAGCAGTTAAGAAGGCATATGGAATCATTTCCCTTTTTAGCTGAGGTATAGAATGTAAGAGCTAGGAGGTTATGCTGGAACTGTATAAATCATTGGTTAGGCCACAACTTGAATACTTTGTGCAGTTCTGGTAACCACATTACAGAAAGGAGGCAATTGCACTAGAAAGGGTACAGAGGAGATTTACGAGGATGTTGCCAGGACTGGAAAAATGCAGCTTGGATAGGCTGGTGTTCTTCTTCATGGAACAGAGAAGGCTTGAGGGGAGATCTGATTGAAATGAACAACATTTTGTGGGGCCTGCATTGAGTGGAGGTGAAGGGTCTATTCACCTTAGCAAAAAGGTCAGTGACGAGCGGACATAGATTTAAAGTGATTGGCAGAAATATCAGAAGGAAATTGAGGAAAAACATGTTCACCCAGAAATACAAAATTGCCTCGGTGACAGGAAGCAAAAGGTAATTGTTGACGGGTATTGACTGGAGGACTGTTACCAGTCGTGTTCCAGAGGGCTTGGGACTGGGTCCCCTGCTTTTAATGAGGGTCTGTAACTCACTTCATTTAAGAATATTACAGCGCAGTACAGGCCCTTCGGCCCTCGATGTTGCGCCGAGCTGTGAAACCATCTGACCTACACTATTCCATTTTCATCCATGTGTCTATCCAATGTCCACTTAAATGCCCTTAAAGTTGGCGAATCTACTACTGCTGCAGGCAGGGCATTCCACGCCCTTACTACTCTCTGAGTAAAGAAACTACCTCTCACATCTGTCCTATATCTATCACCCCTCAACTTGAAGCTATGTCCCCTCGTGTTTGCCATCACCATCCGAGGAAAAAGACGCTCACTATCCACCCTATCTAACCCTCTGATTATCTTATATGTCTCTATTAAGTCACCTCTGGTTGAGGCAGAAACCCTCTACTCATTCAAAAGGAGTCTGGATCTGCACCTGAAGTGTCATAATCTACAGGGCTATGGATCAAATGATGGAAGGTGTGTTTAGAATAGGTGGATAACTTTTTCGGCTGGCACAGACACGATGGGCCAAGTTACCTCTTTCTGTGCCTTAAATTTTCTACGATTCCATGATTCTATCACACGAAACACGCTATCCTCGTTAACACTCACAACATGTCAACAAACTATCAAGACTATCAGAGATGATTTTCCATGAAGCTATCCCTGCTGCTTGTCATTTATTAAGACATGATTTTACAAGTAAGAAATATTTTTGTGCTGGGTTATGGCCTCCAGAATTTTCCAATAATCAACATTAGGCTGATAGTTACAAGGCTTATCCAACCTCCCCTTCTTAAAACAGGGTGTAACATTTACAGCCCTTCAGTTCTCTGGCATTTTTAAAAATTCATTCATGGGTTGTGGACATCGCTGGCCAGGCCAACCTTTATTGCCCATCTCTAATTTCCCATGCGAAGGTGGTGGTGAGCTGCCTTCTTGAACCACTGCAGGTACACCCACAGTGCTGTTAGGAAGGGTGTTCCAGTATTTTGAACCAGCGACAGTGAAGAAACGGCAAGATAGTTTCAAATCAGCATGATGTGTGGCTTGGAGGGGAACTTGCAGGTGGTGGTGCTTCCATACATCTGCTGCCCTTGCCCTTTTATGTGGTAGACGTTGTGTGTTTGGAAGGTGCTCTCTAAGGAGCCTTGGTGTGTTGCTGCAGTGCATCTTGTAGATGTTACACACTGCTGCCACTGTGCGTCGGTGGTGGAGGGAGTGAATGTTGTGGATGGGGTGCGAATCAAGCGGGCTGCTTTGTACTGGATGGTGCCGAGCTTCTTGAGTGTTGTTGGAGCTGCACCCATCCAGACAAGCGGAGAGTATTCCATCACACTCCTGGCTTGTGCCTTATAGATGTTGGACTGGCTTTGGGGAGTCAGGAGGTGAGTCAATCGCCTCAGCATTTCTCGCCTATGACCTGCTCTTTGAGCCATGGTATTTATATGGCTACTCCTGTTCTGTTTCTGGTCAATGGTAGCCCCTAGGATGTTGACAGTGGGGGATTCAGCGATGGTAATGTCATTGAATGTCAAGGGAGATGATCAGATTCTCTCTTGTCGGAGATGGTCATTGCCTGGCACTAATGCAGTGCGAATGATACTTGCCAATTATCAGCCCAAGCCTTGATATTGTCCAGGTCTTGCTGCATTTCTACACGGACTGCTTCAGTATTTGAGGAGTCACGAATGGCGCTGAAAATTGTGCAATCATCAGCCAACATCCCCACTTCTGGTCTTGTGATTGAAGGAAGGTCATTGATGAAGCAGCTGAAGATGGTTGGGTCTCGGACACTACCCTGAGGAACTCCTGCAGTGATGTCCTGGAGTTGAGATGATTGACCTGCAACAACCACAACCATCGTCCTTTGCGCTAGGTATTACCCCAACCAGCAGAGAGTTTTCCCGCTGATTCCCACTGACTCCATTTTTGCTCGGGCTCCTTGATGCCATACTCAGTCAAATGCTGCCTTGATGTCAAGGCAGTCACTCATACCTCACCTCTTGAATTCAGCTCCTTAGTCCATGTTTGAACCAAGGCTGTAATGAAGTCAGGAGCGCTGTGACCCTGGCGGAACCCAAACTGAGCGTCACGAAGCAGATTATTGCTAAGCAAGTGCTGTTTGGTAGCATTGTCGATGACACCCTCCATCACTTTGCTGATGATTGAGAATAGGCTGATGGGGTGGTAATTGGCAGGGTTGGACTTGTCCTGCTCTTTGTGTACAGGACATAGCTGGGCAATTTTTCACATTGACGGGCAGGTGCCAATGTTGTAGCTGTACTTGAACAGTTTGATGGGGGACGGAAGTTCTGGAGCACAGGTATTCAGTACTATTTCCGGAATATTGTCAGGGCCCATAGCCTTTGCAGTATCCAGTGCCTTCAATCATTTCTTGATATCACGCTGAGTAAATCCAACCATGAGAAGCAGTACTGTATACTCCCCTCCACCTCCGGTGTGAATAATGACTGTTCACCACTTATCTCTGCTTTCTGTCCCTGAGTCAGTGTCATATCAACACTATCACTGTCACATTAATCCATGTCATGACAAGTCTATGAAATATCCACACTATCACTGTCACATTAATCCATGTCATGACAAGTCTATGAAATATCCACACTATCACTGTCACATTAATCCATGTCATGACAAGTCTATGAAATATCCACACTATCACTGTCACATTAATCCATGTCATGACAAGTCTATGAAATATCCACACTATCACTGTCACATTAATCCATGTCATGACAAGTCTATGAAATATCCACACTATCACTGTCACATTAATCCATGTCATGACAAGTCTATGAAATATCCACACTATCACTGTCACATTAGTCCATATCATGACAAGTCTATGAAATATCCACACTATCACTGTCACATTAATCCATGTCATGACAAGTCTATGAAATATCCACACTATCACTGTCACATTAATCCATGTCATGACAAGTCTATGAAATATCCACACTATCACTGTCACATTTATCCATGTCATGACAAGTCTATGAAATGTCAGTTGATCACAGGCCGTTTGAAAATCTATACCCATAAGTGGATATACATGAGTAGGGGCGAAAGATGTTGATATGGTTCTTAATGAATACTTTGTATCTTTCTGAACAGAAGGGGGGACGATGCAGATACTGTGGTTAAGGAGGAGGAGTGCGAATTATTGGTTGTGATATACATAGGGAGAGAGGAAGTATTAATGGGATTAGCATCTTTGAAAGTTGATAAATCACCAGGGCCAGATGAAATGTATTCCAGGCTGTCAAAAGAAGTGAGAGAGGAAATAGCAGAGTGTCTGACCATCATTTTCCAGTCCTCACTGGATACAGGTGTAGTGCCCGAGGATTGGTGAACTGTTAACATTGTACCTCTTTAAAAAGGGAGCAAAGGATAGACCGAATAATTGCAGGCCAATCAGTGTAACCTCAGCAGTGGGCAAATTATTGCAATGTATTCTGAGAGACAGGATGAACTGTCACTTAGAAAGGCTCAGGTCAATCAATGACAGTCAGCATGGATTTGTTAAGGGAAGATAATGTTGACTAACTTGATTGAATTTTTCGACGAAGTTCCAAGGATGATAGATGCGGGTAGTGCAGATGATATGGTCTCCGTGGATTTGGCAAGGCTTTTGACAAGGTCCCATGTGGCATACCAGGTAAAACAAATAAAGTCCCATGGAATCCAGGGAAATGCAGAAAGCTGGATACAACATTGGCTCAGTAGCAGGAAACAAAGGGTGATTGTTGACGGGCGTTTTACTGACTTGAGGTCTGTTTCCAGTGGCGTTCCACAGGGCTCAGTACTTTTAGTAGTATATATTAACGATTTGAACGTACATGTAGGGGGCATGATCAAGATGTGTGCAGATGGTACACAGATTGGCTGTGCAGTCGGTAGCGAGGAGGATAGCTAGGCTGCAGGAAAATATTGATGGCAGAAAATATTGATGGGGCGGCACAGTGGTGCAGTCGTTTGCACTCACAGCTCCAGGGACCTGGGTTCGATTCTGGGTACTGCCTGTGTGGAGTTTGCAAGTTCTCCCTGTGTCTGCGTGGGTTTTCTCCGGGTGCTCCGGTTTCCTCCCACAAGCCAAAAACTTGCAGGTTGGTAGGTAAATTGGCCATTATAAATTGTCACTAGTATAGGTAGGTGGTAGGGAAATATAGGGACAGGTGGGGATGTTTGGTAGGAATATGGGATTAGTGTAGGATTAGTATAAATGGGTGTTTGATGGGCGGCACAGACACGGTGGGCCGAAGGGCCTGTTTCAGTGCTGTATCGCTAATCTAAAAAAAAAGTGTCAAATGGAATTCAGCCTGGTTAAGTATGAGACGATGCAATTGAGGAGGTCAAACAAGGCAAAGGGATAGACAATCAATCGGAAAATACTGAGAAGTGCAGAGGAAGTGAGGGACCTTGGAGTCAATGTCCACTGATGTCCTGAATGTAGCAGGTCAGGTCGATAAGGTGGTTAAGAAGGCATATGGAATCCTTTCCTTTATTAGCTGAGGTATAGAATACAAGAGCAGTGAGGTTATGCTGGAACTGTATAAATCATTGGTTAGGTCACAACCTGAGTACTCTGCAGTTCTGGTCACCTAATTACACAAAGGATGGAATTGCACTGAGGAGTGTACAGAGGAGATTTACAAGGATGTTTGCCAAGACTGGAAAAATGCAGCTATGAAGAAAGATTAGATCGGCTGGGGTTGTTCTACTTGGAACAGAGAAGACTGAAGGGAGATCTGATTGAAATGGACATAATTTTGTGGGGCCTGGATAGAGTGGCGGTGAAGAGTCTATTCACCTTAGCAGAGAGATCAGTGACTTGGGGGCAGTGACTTAAAGTGCTTGGTAGAAGGATTAGCGGGGAGTTGAGGAGAAACTTGTTCACCCAAAAATACAAAATGGGCTCAGTGGCAGGAAACAAAGGGTAATTGTTATAATAAAAGCAAAATACTGTGGATGCTGGAAATCTGAAGTAAAACACGAAATGCTGGAAATACTCGGCAGGTCTGGCAGCATCTGTGGAGGGAGAAGCAGAGTTAACGTTTCAGTTCAATGATGAAGGGTCACTGACCTGTAACGTTAACTCTGCTTCTCTCTCCACAGATGCTGCCAAACCTGCTGAGTATTTCCAGCATGTCTTGTTTTTATTAAAGGGTAGTTGCTAACGGATATTTTACTGACCTGAGGACTGTTTACAGTGGCGTTCCACAGGGTTCAGTATTGCGTCCGCTGTTTACAGTAAGAGTCTAGAAATTACTGCCTGAAAGGATAGTTGAAGTAGAATCCCTCCACTCAGTGAAAAGGAAACTGGATGTTCACCTCAACTGTCATTATCTGCAGGGCTGTGGATCAAACGCTGGAAGATGGGATTAGAATAGGTGGATAATTTTTCGGCCGGTGCAGACACAATGGGCCAAGCGGCCTCTTAAACTTTCTATGATTATATTACATGAAACACTCACAGTTACGTCCTCAACGAACTTGATTAAGATTATCAGGAATGATATTTCATTAACCTTTCCGTGCTGCTTGTCATTTATTATCCCGTGTTTTACAAGCAAGATATATTTTTGTGTTGGGTTATGACTTCCAGAAGTTTCCAACCACCAACATTCGACTGATAGTTATTGGGTTTACCCAACCTCTCCGTTTTAAACAGGGTGTAACATTGGCAATCCTCCAGACCTCTGGCGTCACTCCCATATCCAAGGAGGACTGAAAGATTCTGTCCAGTGCTTCTGCCATTTCCACCATTCCTTCCCTCAGTAACTCTCATAATTCCCATCCAGACTGGATAAATGTTCTACTTTATTGTGGTACAAAAAGTGTTTAATTGAAAGGGGTTAACTGAACCTGTTTGTTCAGTGACTGTAATTAATGTCAGTCTGCATGGACCCTAATGGTGTCACTGGAGGGTTTCCCTCTTCTATTAATACAGGACTCCTTTCAATGTGTTTTCCGATAGTATTAGCGGGACCATCAGCTCCGGCACTAAAAGGGATCCGTGGGCTGCAGAGAGCGGGAGAGGAGAGATCAGAATCTGAACAATAGATGGGAATATTACAACAATGGACAGGAGTTTATCCTATTGGTTTGACCGTCTTACTGCAGATTATTAGTGGATAACATTAGAATGGCGGATCTATTATGCTCTGAAGATGATTCAATGTATTTACTATCCCATCCTCGCTACTATTGGTGCCCCTGGTAAGTCTCTGTTTCCAACTATTAAATTCATAAACCATATTTCACTGATTTAGTGTTCTTGTCATTTAAATCGTGAGAAGACTGAAACCATTGTCTTCAGTTTCTGTCACAAGCACCATTCCCTATCCATGATATGCATCCCCCTCGTTGGCCATTGTCTCAGGCTGAATCAGGAAATTTACAACCTCTGGTATCTATTTAATGCTGAGCTGAGTTCATCCCCATATTCTCTCCATCCCCAGCCCGGCCAATTGTTATGGCCAGGTGAGGCGGGGTCAGAGTGGCTCTTCTTTATTTGACTGCAACAGTGTTTGTCCTTTATAAACAGTGAATATGCTTAACGTCTCAGTGAGTGTTCTCCATCTATGATGGTGAAGAAATCGATTGGACAAATTCTCTTGAGTTTAAACATGAAAGAGGTGAGTTTATTAAACTTAACAAGAGAAAACCGATCTGAATAAAATCATAAAAAAACGGAACACTCAGTTACGTACACACTCATACGAGAATCACACACACTCAAATAGATTCCAGAATGAGAAGTAAATTTGTGGTTGGATTTGAGTCCAGAATAAGTTTCAAAAAACTCATTCTGTGATGTTGGGCGATTCCGTGGTCTTCCAGCTGAAGTTATATTCTTGAAGTCTTTTGCTTGTCGAAGTGCAGTATGTGGCTGGTCCACATTGCTCAGGGTTTTCTTTGAGGCTTTCTTCCAATGGTTACTCTGTCTGCAGCAATCTGTAGGCTTGAGGGGCCCGCAGTCACATGTGGTTTTCAAACTTGTGATGTTAGGTGGAGAGAGAGATGGAGAGAGAGAGAGAGGGGTCACAGCCCTTCTGCATCTGCACAGTTTGAATCATTGGCTTGTCTGTCTTTGTCCAGGGGAAACTGCCAGCTTTCACAGAGATGGACAGAAGGTCTCATGACTGCCTCAGTGTATTCTCTGGACCCTTCTAATGAGATTCAAGGTTAGAAACTTCTATCTCCCCAGGGCTCAGGATACCAGTATTTATACTTGGAGGAGTTTGCTCTTTCAAAGTCAATGTGTCAGGGTAGTCTTGCATGCCGTGTTAATGAATGTAATCTTAGGTAATTCAATCACTGGAGCAAGCCAATGATATTGGTCCAGGCTCATCAGACATGTGTCTCCTGTTGTAGGCCTTAGAATGTGAAAATGTGTTTCAGATGCCAATTACGGTGGCCATCTTGGCTGCCAGTTTTTTGAAGGTTAACTGTCGGATTTTTTCTATTAAGAGGTTAGTGTAAGTTTCCAATCAATGAATTAAAATTCCTCATTTGGCATGTTGTGTTATCTTAACACCAGCGCAGCACATGGAAAGAAATGTGATAACGGGAACATTTCATTTCAGAACTGTGGGAAGAAAAAGAAAGAAATACACATGCATTCTCAATAATCACTTCTCAAATTCACACATTAATCTTAGAATTATTGCAGCTGACATTGTCTGTTACAACTGTACTGATTTAACCTTTTTGGCGTTTTGTCTGGGATGGTTATGTGTCGGGTTCGACGCTGGACAATGCATCAACGATTGCATTGTTTACCTTTTCTCTCCTCTAATGAAGTTTTAACTACTCAGGTTCCTGCACCTTAACAATCTTTCTCCCTAAAGAGACAGTGTGTAATAAATTGTTTTTTTTGAGACCCTGTGAGGTGTCTGAGATTTCCTCTGGGCCTTTGTTCTTGCTGAGTTCGCCTTTGAAATTGTTGTGTTTGATTAGCTTTGGTTTTGGGACCTGATAATTGTGTTCTTCAGTGGGTAGATCCACACTGACCTTACTTTTAGCTTTCTGGTGAGGTACCCAAGTGCTGTTTACTTTAGGGTACGTTCCCTTCACTTTTCCCTTTACTGTGGGAAGAATCATTTTTTTATCTACCTTATGTCCTCTGGGACATTACTGCTCGCAGGTCTTTGTCCAGCTTTCGCTGCACTCTGCAGCGGCACTTCGACTAGGTGAGGCATCTCCCTCACCATTGTCATGCCTTTTTGGGACCTTTCCTTGTCCTTGCACGTTTCTGCAAATGCTGTTAGCAGCCTTTTTAGGGTGCCTCTTTGACCTGCATTTAAGGAGGAGAGCGTAGGGTCTGATGGATCTCACTTTTCAGGGTTGGCTATTCGGAGAGTAGGGGGTTCCAGTTTGAATCCTCCTGGCCCTCCTCTAACCTATCCTCACCGCCCTTTCCAATCCTTCCCTCCTGACTGCCTGACAGATCTGTGCTTGGCTGTTCCCTCCACAGCCTTTGCTTTTTGCCTTTGGTCTGGAGTGTCAATTAAATAATGTACCTGACTATTCCTTTTGCCACTCGATATGTACCACTGAACCGGGATTTCAGGGGTTCACCCTGCAGTGGGAATAGTAACAATACATGGTCTCTGTCCTGAAATGTTTTAGCCTTGGCATTTCTGTCTCCTTACCTTTTCATAGCTGCCTGGGAGGTCTTTAGGTGCTCCCACAGCATAGAAATGCAGTCTAACATGGAGGACTCATCCCTGTGTCCCAAAAACCTCTCCTTGATTAGTTTAAGAAGAACCTCTCACCTCGTGTCAATAAACTAATTCAAAGAGACTGAAGAGAGTGGAATCATTGGATACGTCCCTGGAAACCAACAGGAGAAATCCCAGCCCTTTGTCCCAGTCATGGGGTTGTTCATAGCAGTATGGCCTGATCATTGTCTTTCGGGTCTGATCGTACCACTCCAAAGCCCCTTGTGACTATGGATGGTAGGCTGAGGACATTATTTATTTACTTATTTTATTTATTTGGAGATACAGCACTGAAACAGGCCCTTCGGCCGACCGAGTCTGTGCCGACCATCAACCACCCATTTATACTAATCCTACATTAATCACATATTCCTACCACACCCCCACCATCCCTCAACTCCCCTCCCAACAACCTATACTAGGGGCAATTTATAATGGCCAATTTACCTATCAGCCTGCAAGTCTTTGGCTGTGGGAGGAAACCGGATCACCTGGTGAAAACACACGCGGTCACAGGGAGAACTTGCAAACTCTGCACAAGCAGTACACATACTCGAACCCGGGTCGCTGGAGCTATGAGGCTGCGGTGCTACAGATTACCTTTTAAAAAAAAAATGGACATAAAATGTGTGTCCTGATCCGACTGGATCTCAGCAGGCAGCCCATATCGGGTAAAGAATTGGGTTAGCCTCTTCACCACAGCCTTGGCAGGGATAGTTCTTCGGGCGAATGGCCTCTGGGAATCGGGTCACCACAGCGATCATGGTGAGAAGATACTGGTATCCCGTTTTGTTTTCAGCAGGTGACCCCACAATCCACCAGCACTCTGCTGAAGGGGTCCCCAAAAGCTGGTATGTGAATTAGGGTGCAGGCTTTATTGCAGGTTGGGGCTTCCCCACAACTTAGCACATGTGACTAGTTTTACAAAACGCCACCACATCTTTGTGAAGTTGTGGCCAGTCAAAATACTCTCTTCTACGGGCTTTGATTTTTCATACACCGAAATGTCCATCCGTTAGAAGGTCGTGGGTCATTCTTAATATTTATTTAAGGGACCTCAGTAGCACCACTATCTGGTGAACCACTGTCCACTCTTCATCCTCTGCTCTGTGAGGAGGTCGCCACTTCCTCATCAGCACCTCATTATTTAAATAGTAACACTCTGCAACTCCCTCTGCTTCAGTTTTGGTTTGGACAGTCTGTGCTATTTTTTAACACTGGGTCGGGTCGTTGAGCCTCAAATAAGGAAGAACAGTTTAATACATTCTTTGTCTCCTCTAACTTCCCAAAGAAGGTTTCAGACAACCAGAATGTAGGGTAATCCGTCTGCAGCGTCAGTTCAGGGGATTGTTTGGCCATGGACCGAGTCACCACACAATCAGGGAGAATGTCAGGGACCTTCTCCTGTAACTACTCTGTCTCCCGGACCTCTGTTGGTCTCTCTAGGACTACTGGGGAAGCTGCCACCTTTTCCCTTGTCAGATTATTACCCAGGAGCAGTTCGACCCATCACCCAGTAAACTAGGTACAATCCCCATGGTAAAGGGTCATGAAATTGGGTCACACTCCAAGTACACCAGATATAAGTGTATGGACATATACTGTCTTCTGATACCATTCACTAACGCTCTAGCATTCACTGCACTTTCTTTTTCCCAGCAGAAGGGATTGGGTGGCCCCTGTATCCTTGAGTATGACTATTGTTTTACTTGCCTCACTCAAGGGGTGTGGGGTCACTTTTCCTTAGGATACAAATTCCTGGTACCTCTCAGGGATTTTGTTTATTTTTCCCACACTCTCTGTGGTGGGTTTACTGGGTCTGACTGCCGCAGTTGGAGGCACAGCCTGATCTGTTGTGCTTTCCAACAGGTCCCATTATCCTGCACTGATCTGGTGGTCCCTGATTAATGCTACAGGTTTTTCCATAACTTGCAGCAGTCAGCTCGATGGTGATCTGCCTTATTCCAATGGAAACGCACAGGTCTTCGGCCATTACTCCTGCTCTCAGTGCCGTCCTATTTGGCCTGAGGATGGTCCCCTGGGTGTCCAGCTTTTCCTCCTTGCCCAAGGCTGATTGGGCTCCTATCACCCTCTCACCTTTTATTCCCGGGTCTTTGTGGTGACTCGGGAAGGGTTTCCCTTTGGGGCTAAGGCTTTGTATACAAGGGAAAATTCATCAGCCAGAATTGCAACCTGCCTGGCTCTTTGAACCTTTCGTTCCTCTTTGTGGGTTTTAATGGTAGGGAGAGCGAGTTTTTGAACTACTTGAGATAGATCACCACTCTAAGGTTCAGATGTGTGGGCTGTAATTTGAGTGTTCGTATCCACTGGTCAAAAGTAAACACAAAAACTGACTTTAAATCTTCTATAGCTACCTAAAAATGAAACGTTTGGCGAAGACAAATGTGGGTCCAATACAAGCAGAGTCAGGGGAATTTATAATGGTGAACAGAGAAATGGCTGTGAAGCTAAATGATTACTTTGTGTCTATCCTCATTGAGGAAGATACAAGGAAGTTTCCAGAATTAGAGATCCAAGGGATTAGGGAGAATGAGGACATGAAGGAAATTAATATTAGTAAGCATGTTGCATTGGAGAAATTAATGGGGCTGAAGTTTGATGAGGCCCCAGGATCTGATATTCTGCATTCCAGGGTGTGGGAAGAGATAGCTATGGAGATGGTGGCTGCATTGGTGACTATCTTCAAAAATTCTATAGATTCTGGAGCGGTTCCTGCAGATTGGAAGGTAGCAAATGTCACCCCACTATTTAAGCAGGGAGGAAGAGTAAAACCAGGGAATTGTAGACCTGCTTTCGTGCATCAGACGTTGGGAAAATGCTGGGACTGTATTCTAAAGGATGTGATAAATGGACAGTTGGATAATAATCTGTTTGGGCATCGCAAACATGGATTTATGAATGAGAAATCATGTTTGGCGAACCTGTTGGAGTTTTTATTGGGGATGTGACTAACAGAATTGATAAAGGGGAGACGGTGGACGTGTTATACTTGAATTTTCAGAAGGCTTTTGATAAAGTCCCCCACAGGAGGGTGGTTAGCAACATTAAAGCACATGGGATAGGAGGTAATATACTGGCATGGATTAAAGATTGGTTAACAGGCAGAAAACAGTGAGTAGGAAGAAACGGGTCATTCTCACTTTGGCAGGCTGTGATTAGTTGTGTACCGCAAGGATCAGTACTTGGGCCCCAGCTGTTAACAATATATGTCAATGATTTGGATGTGGGGACCAAATGTAATATTTCCAAGTTTGCACATGACACAGAAATTGGTGGGAATGTATGTTGTGAGGAAGATGCAAAGCGTCTTCAAGGGGATTTGGACAGACATTGTGACTGGGCAAGAACATGGCAGATGGAATATAATATGGACAGATATGATGTTATCCATTTTGGTAGGAGGTACAGAAGTGCAGAGTATTTCTTAAATAGTAAGAGATTAGAAAGTGTAGATGTACAAAGGGAACCGTGTGTCAGTAAGTCACTGAAAACTAACATGCAGTGCAGCAAGCAATTCGGAATGCTAATTGTCTGTTAGCCTTTATCACAAGATGATTTGAGTACAGGAGTAGTGAAGTCTTACTTCATGTGTATAGAACCTTGCTTAGACCACACCTGGAATATTGTGTGCAGTTTGGGTCCCCTTACCTTAGGAAGGATAT
Organism: Heterodontus francisci; assembly: GCF_036365525.1. Classification (NCBI taxonomy): domain Eukaryota; kingdom Metazoa; phylum Chordata; class Chondrichthyes; order Heterodontiformes; family Heterodontidae; genus Heterodontus; species Heterodontus francisci. The sequence goes on from NW_027140336.1 coordinate 4,566,529, forward strand.
TATTGCCATAGAGGGAGTGCAATGAAGGTTCACCAGACTTGTTCCCGGGATAGCGAGACTGTTCTATGAAGAGAGAAACTGGGCTTGTATTCTCTAGAGTTTCAAAGAATGTGTCGGGATCTCATTGAAACCCACGAAATAATTAAAGAGATAAACAGCGTAAATGCGTGTACGATATTTCCCCTGGTTGCGGAGTCCAGAACTAATGGATACAATTTCAAAATAAGGGGGAAGCCACTTTGGATAGAGATGAGGAGAAATTTCTTGACTCAGAGGTTTCTGAATCTTTGGAATTCTGCATCCCAGACGGATGTGGAATCTCAGTCGGTGAGTATGTTTAAACTATAGATTGACAGATTTCTAACTGCAAATGACAAAAAGGGGATATGGAGACAATGTGTGAAAAAGGCATTGAAGTGGATGATCAGCCATGGTCATATTGAGTGGTGGAGCAGCCTCGATGGGCTGAATGGCCTACTCCTGCTCCTATGTCCCTGTGTTCGGAAGCTGCTTAACTCTTTCAAACTCGAGATCACTTTAGTCAGGCTGCTTTCGGAGGGTTTGGAATGTTTGACGTTACACTTCCGGTACTATCTCATGTCCGCCCAGCATTGTATTTTTAGTCATCTCATAATCTGATGAACTTTCATCTGGCAACAGTGAATAAATCTCATGGGAATTTCCTGTTACTTTGTTTTGTCAGAACAGTGCCCAGCTCTCCGCCGGACATTTCAGTTACTTTACAAGCTTTTCAAAAGTGACAGAAAATTCTGCCACATCGTCCTCATTGACCTTTGAAATGAACTGGGTGAAAGGGAGGAAGGCAGAAAGTAGGAAACATCTATCGTTGGGAAATTGTTAGAACCCATGATAAAGGAAGTAATAACTGGATATTTAGAAAGTCAAAACGCAATCCATCAGAGTCAGCATGGTTTTATGAAGGGTAAATCCTATTTGACGAATTTGCTCGAGTTCATCGAAGCTGTGACAAGAAAAGTGGAAAATGGGGATCCTGTAGATGTAGTATATCTGGACTTCCAGAAGACATTTGATAAGGTGCAGCACAAAAGGTTAATACACAAGGTAAGATTACATGGGGTTAGGGGCAATTTATTAACTTTGATAGAGGATTGGCTAACCAACAGAAAACAGAGAGTCGGGATAAATGGGTCTTTTTCTGGTTGGCAATATGTAACTGGTGGGGTACCACAGGGTTTGGTCCTTGGCCCCAGCTATTTACAATATATATTTATGACTTGGATGCAGGGATAGAAAGTACTGTTGCCAAATTTGCAGATGACACTAAAATAGGTGGGATAGTAAGTTGCAATAATTAAATAAGAAATTTACAAATTGATATGGATAGGTTAGGTGAATGATCCAAAATTTGGCAGATGGAGTTTAACGTGAATAAGTGTAAGGTTATCCATTTTGGTCGGAAGAATAGAAAGGCAAATTATTACCTAACTGGAGAGAAACTTCAGAGTGCTTCGGTGCAGAAGGATCTGGGTGTTCTCGTGCATGAATCGCAGAAAGCTAGTTTGAAGGTACAGCAGGTGAAAAGGAAGGCAAATGGAATTTTGGTATTTCTTGCTAAAGGAGTAGAATATAAAAGTAGGAAAGTGCTGCTGCAAAAGTACAAGGCCTTAATGAAACCGCACCTGGAGTATTGTGTATAGTTTTAGTCTCCTGACTTGAGGATGGATGTAGTTGCATTGGAGGCAGATCAGAGGAGGGTCAATAGATTGATTCCAGGGATGAGGGATTTGTCTTATGAAGAGAGATTGAGCTCTTTATGCCTTTACTCTCCAGAGTTTAGAAGAATGAGAGTCGATCTAATTGAGGTAGAGAAGATGATTAAGGGGATTGACAAAGTAGACATAGAGAAGATGTTTCCTCTTGAGGGGAAACCTAGAATGAGAGGTCATTGTTTTAGGATAAGGGATAAGGATTTAAAATAGAGATGAAGAGAAATTTCTTCTCCCAAAGGGTCGTGTGTCTGTGGGATTCACTACCCGGAGTGTAGTAGATGCCGGGACATTGAGTAAATTTAAGGAGGAGATAGACAGATTTTTAATTAGTAATGGGTTGAAGAGTTATGGAGAACAGGCAAGAAAGTGGAGTTGACGCCGAGATGAGATCAGCCATGATCATATTGAATGGCAAAGCAGGCTTGAGGGGCTGAATGCCTACTCTTGCTCCTACTTCTTATGTTATTATGTTCTTATCTGGATCTTTCCATCAAGAGCGGGTGACGTATGCATTATCTCTCTCTATGTTGTCCATTCATGTATCTGCTGTGTGACGGAGGCCATCTATGTCGGATAAGGTGAATTATACTGTCTGCTCCATATGCAGGGAGAAGTAGGTGAGAGATCCCGTGGCGTTGTCATGATAGCGGGATTCCTGATGGTCTAGGTGTCTCTGCGGGATGCCCATGGCAACGGGGAGAGGTACAGGAAATGATAGAACTCTCACTCCATCAATGTACAGTTGGTGTGTGAGCATGCCCAGTACATCATGTTGGGAAATGTCCACCATACCATCATTCTGAAGCAGTCAGCCGGTCCCAACACATCGGGCCCCCATGCAGAACCAGAATGTGGCTCATGACCTCTAAACCCTAGACACTCCACCCCCCCCACACACAAAACCACCAGGTGAAGTAATGCTTCCGATGTCTGAACCGCTCGGGGGGAGCCCTCCAGTACATACTGGAGCAGGTGTCCAAGTTCATGGTGTTCTGCTGCACCCTTCACATCATCACCATCATGAGGACACAGGCATTGGCACCAGGAATCCGCAGGCTACCTCAGTAGGAGGAGGAGGAGGCAGGGAGGATATTTCCTGGATGATTTCAAACCGGACAGGCTGTCGTAGAGACGCTGCTAAGATTCCAGTTCCCATAGAACAACTTCCCTTTCCCACCATGGATCCCCCTCTTCTCCACCATTACATCCATCTGAGATGCCCCATCACAGCGTCCCCGAGGTAAGCATCCTGCAATAAAAACACCAACAAAATGTTTTTCATGATCATCTTTATCCAACAACACATGCAATTATACGAACAAAACTGAACTATTCACCCTTGTGTATTCCCTTAGTCCCTGTCTTGTGGGTTCCCCCAACTTGCCAAGTGCTCCTACACAGTGTTTCCCAGTGACTGCAGCATGGCTGATGGAAGGCTGCTGTCTTTCACTGAGAGAGACTGCAGATGCCCTTGCAGGACGTCCTCGAACAACTATGGGCCTTGAGGACTCGGATTCAGACTGCACCATCTCGACATGGGCAGCAGCTTCAGCAATGTTCACTTCTGAGTCCTGTGTATTATAACTCGTTTGTAACCTCACCCTCCGGTGATTTGTCACATGGACTATCCTTTCCCCCTGGACTGGCTGCAGCTCACTCGTACTCGGTGACTCACCACGTGCAGATTCTGACTCGATACCAGCCTCTAAGGTACACGCACTATAAGTATTTGATCTGGTGGCTGTGAGTGTCAGACCAAGTGATGGGACTTTATTGCTCTTTTGCTGCTCTCTTTCTGTCTCCTGAAGCTGCTGTGACTGGGAAGCTGGCAGTATTGGGTAATAATTGGAAAGTATAAAATCAGAAGGGGAGGTTTGGGGTGAAGGATTGGGGGTGGAATGGAAAGCAGGAGGTCCATGGTTTCACTATCTCCAGCTTGTACATCAACATTTCTAACGTTTACCAGTTCTGATGAAGGGTCACAGATCTGAAACATTAACTCTGTTTCTCTCTACACCGATGCTGCCAGACCCACTGAGTATTTCCAGCACTTTCTGTTCACGTACACAATGTGCCCCATTGACCAACTTATCTCAGCCCTTTTTTTTAGCTTAAATTTGCATTTATGGACAAACGCAAATATTCCATTGAGAATGAAATCGTAATTACAATCATACACCTCGAAAATCCTTAAGATGTCCTTCTCCCCAGGTGTGCCTGTTTTTCCTCTCTACCAGGTTATCAATTGACTATTTCCTGTGATATGCCAGAGAGATTGTATTTCTGGCTTTACTTATTCAAAACTCTCTGAAAGAACCACCCCCCCCACCCCACCCACTCTCTTAGTGACGAACACACACGTTTGATTGAGTGTAAACTCTTTTTGTTGCCAAATCTCCGACTCAATCATCACTCAACTGAGTTTACTATTTCGCAGAAGCCAAGTAAACCAAGCCGATCATCTCGATCTCTGTGTTCTCTCTCCTAACCACTGTAAGGTCTGATCTTTCTTTTTCTTTCTTTTGGGCCTCCTTATCTCGAGAGATAATGGATACGCGCCTGGAGGTGGTCAGTGGTTTGTGAAGCAGCGCCTGGAGTGGCTATAAAGGCCAATTCTGGAGTGACAGGCTCTTCCACAGGTGCTGCAGAGAAATTTGTTTGTCGGGGCTGTTGCACAGTTGGCTCTCCCCTTGCGCCTCTGCCTTTTTTCCTGCCAACTACTAAGTCTCTTCGACTCGCCACAATTTAGCCCTGTCTTTATGGCTGCCCGCCAGCTCTGGCGAATGCTGGCAACTGACTCCCACGACTTGTGATCAATGTCACACGATTTCATGTCGCGTTTGCAGACGTCTTTATAGCGGAGACATGGACAGCCGGTGGGTCTGATACCAGTGGCGAGCACGCTGTACAATGTGTCTTTGGGGATCCTGCCATCTTCCATGCAGCTCACATGGCCAAGCCATCTCAAGCGCCGCTGACTCAGTAGTGTGTATAAGCTGGGGGTGTTGGCCGCTTCAAGGACTTCTGTGTTGGAGATATAGTCCTGCCACCTGATGCCAAGTGTTCTCCGAAGGCAGCGAAGATGGAATGAATTGAGACGACGCTCTTGGCTGGCATACGTTGTCCAGGCCTCGCTGCCATAGAGCAAGGTACTGAGGACACAGGCCTGATACACTCGGACTTTTGTGTTCCGTGTCAGTGCGCCATTTTTCCACACTCTCTTGGCCAGTCTGGGCATAGCAGTGGAAGCCTTACCCATGCGCTTGTTGATTTCTGCATCTAGAGACAGGTTACTAGTGATAGTTGAGCCGAGGTAGGTGAACTCTTGAACCACTTCCAGAGCGTGGTCGCCAATATTGATGGATGGAGCATTTCTGACATCCTGCCCCATGATGTTCGTTTTCTTGAGGCTGATGGTTAGGCCAAATTCATTGCAGGCAGACGCAAACCTGTTGATGAGACTCTGCAGGCACGCTTCAGTGTGAGATGTTAAAGCAGCATCGTCAGCAAAGAGGAGTTCTCTGATGAGGACTTTCCGTACTTTGGACTTCGCTCATAGATGGGCAAGGTTGAACAACCTGCCCCCTTATCTTGTGTGGAGGAAAATTCCTTCTTCAGAGGATTTGAACGCATGTGAAAGCAGCAGGGAGAAGAAAATCACAAAAAGTGTGGGTGCGAGAACACAGCCCTGTTTCACACCACTCAGGATAGGAAAGGGCTCTGATGAGGAGCCACCATGTTGAATTGTGCCTTTCATATTGTCGTGGAATGAGGTGATGATACTTAGTAGCTTTGGTGGGCATCCGATCTTTTCTTGCAGTCTGAAGAGACCACGTCTGTTGCCGAGGTCAAAGGCTTTGGTGAGATCAATGAAAGCAATGTCGAGGAGCCTCTGTTGTTCACGGCATTTCTCCTGTATCTGACGAAGGGAGAACAGCATGTCAATGGTCGATCTCTCTGCACGAAAGCCACACTGTGCCTCAGGGTAGACGCGCTCGGCCAGCTTCTGGAGCCTGTTCAGAGCGACTCGAGCAAAGACTTTCCCCACTATGCTGAGCAGGGAGATTCCACGGTAGTTGTTGCAGTCACCGCGGTCACCTTTGTTTTTATAGAGGGTGATGATGTTGGCATCGCGCATGTCCTGGGGTACTGCTCCCGCGTCCCAGCACAGGCATAGCAGTTCATGTAGTGCTGAGAGTATAGCAGGCTTGGCACTCTTGATTATTTCAGGGGTAATGCTGTCCCTCCCAGGGGCTTTTCCGCTGGCGAGGGAATCAATGGCATCACTGAGTTCCGATTTTGTTGGCTGTATGTCCAGCTCATCCATGACTGGTGGAGGCTGGGCTGCATTGAGGGCAGTCTCAGTGACAGCATTCTCCCTGGAGTACAGTTCTAGGTAGTGCTCAACCCAGCGGTCCATCTGTTTGCGTTGGTCAGTGATTATGTCCCCAGATTTAGATTTGAGGGGGGCGATCTTCTTGATGGTTGGCCCAAGAGCTCTCTTCATGCCATCATACATTCCTCTGATGTTTCCGGTGTCTGAGGCCAGCTGAATATGACTCCATAGGTGTTGCCAGTAGTCGTCAGAGATTACCCAAAAGGAGGTCGAAGGGTCACAAGCAGTTTATTGAGGAGTGGCGGTTCAAATACAGCACAAAATCAGAATAAACACAGTAGAGAAACGATCTGTGACATATGAGAGAGGCTTTCTGGCTGTGGATTAGATTTTTTAGAAGCTATTATTAAAGATGTTATTGCAGGGCAGGTAGAAAAATTCAAGGTGATTAGGCAGAGTCAACATGGTTTTGTGAAAGAGATTTTAATCAATTAACTGGAGGTCTTTGAAGAAGTAACATGTGCTGTGGATAAAGGGGAACTGGTGGATGTACTGTACATAGATTTCCAGAAGGCATTTGATAAGGTGCCACATCAAAGGTCATTGCGAAAAATAAAAGCTCATGGTGCAGGGGGTAACACATTGCCATGGATAGACGTTTGGTTAGCTAACAGGAAACAGAGAGCAGCCATAAATGGGTAATTTTCTGGTTGGCAGGAAGTAACGACTGGGCTGCCATAGGTATCAGTGCTGGGGCCTCAACCTTTTACAGTTTGTTTAAATGAATTAGATGAAAGGACCGAAGGTGTGGTTGTTAAATCTGTTGATGAAACAAAGTTCTGAAGAGGACATAGGAGGCTACAAACGGACACAGATAGATTGAGTGAGAAGGCAAAGATCTGGGAAATGGAATAGAATGTGGGGAAATGTGAAATTGTCCATATTGGTAATAATAATGAAATTAAACTAAGCATATTATCTGAATGGCGAGGGATTGCAGAACTCTGAGATGCAGGAGTATCTGGCTGTCCTGGTGCATGAATTGCATTAGGTTAGTATGTCGGTTCAGAAAGTAGTTAGTAAAGCTAATATAATGTTATCATTTATTGTGAGTGGAATTGAATACAAAGGTAGGGAGGGCATTGGTGAGACATTATCTGGAATTCTGTGTTCAGTACTGGTCTCCTTATTTAAGGAAACATGTAAATGCGTTGCAAGCAGTTCAGAGAAGGTTTATTAGAATAATATGGGCGGACTGTCTTATGAGGAAAGGCTGGACAGGCTAGGCTTATATCAGCTGGAGTTTAGAAGATTAAGGGGCGACTTGATTGAAACATTTAAGATTCTAAGCGTGGGATAGAGCAAGTGAGGGCGGCAGAGAGAGAGAGGGGGAGATAGAGAAAGAGAGAAAGAGAGAGCTGAGCTCATCGACTGCTGAAACCCTCATCCATGCCTTTGTTACCTCGAGATTTGACTATTCTAACACACTGCTGGCTTGTTTCCCACATTCTACTCTCTGTAACCTTGTGATCATCCAAAACTCTGCTGCCATCTTCTAATTTACACCAAATTCTGTTCACCCAACATCCCTGTGCTTACTGACCGACATTGGCTCTTGGTCCAGTAACACCACAATTTTAATATTCCATCCATGAGATCAAATCCCTCCATGTACTCGTCCTTCTGATTATCCCAATCCCCTGTCCATTTCCAATATTCCTGAAACTTGTTCATCTTAAAGTCTTTTGCTAATTCCCTTTTTAAAGGTGGGTTTCTTTCCCTCTGTCTCTATCCCTGACCACACATTTCATCTCTTCATCTTCCACCCTGAAAAATCATAGAAAAGGGAGGCAGGAACTCTGTTGCCACTACTACACCACTGTAAGATCTGATCGAGGGTCACAGATTAACAGAAAGGAGGTCGAAGGGTCACAAGCAATTTATTGCAGGGAAACCATTGGAAAAAATTCGGAGGGACCGGATTAATCTCCACGTGGAGAGGCAGGGATTAATCAGGGACAGTCAGCATGGCTTTGTCAAGGGGAGTTCGTGTCTAACTAAATTGATAGATTATTTTCGAGGCTGTGACTAGGGGTTTAAATGAGGGTAAAGCAGTAGTCTATATGGACTTCAGTAAGGCTTTTGATAGGGTCCCGCATGGGAGATTTGTTAAGAAGGTAAGAGCCCATGGGATCCAGGGCAATTTGGCAAATTGGATCCAAAATTGGCTTAGCGGCAGGAGGCAGAGGGTGATGGTCAAGGGTTATTTTTGCAAGTGGAAGCCTGTGACCAGTGGTGTACTGCAGGGATCGGTGCTGGGACTCTTGCTGTTTGTAGTGTACATTAATGATTTAGACGTGAATATAGGAGGTCTCATCAGTAAGTTCACAGCTGACACGAAAATTGGTGGTGTTGTAAATCGTGAGGAGGAAAGCCTTAGATTGCAGGATGATATAGATGGGCTGGTAAGATGGGCAGAGGAGTGGCAAATGGAATTTAATCCTGAGAAGTGTGAGGTGATGCATTTTGGGAGGGCGAACAAGGCAAGGAAATATACAATGGATGGTAGGACCCTAGGAAGTACTGAAGGTCAGAGGGACCTAGGTGTACTTGTCCATAGATCATGAGGGCAGCAGCACAGGTAGACAGTGCGGTCAGGAAAACGTATGGGACACCTGCCTTTATTAGCCGAGGCATAGAATATAAGAGCAGGGTGGTTATGATGGAGCATAAAACTCCAGTTAGGCTACAACTGGAGGACTGTGTATAGTTCTGGTTGCCGCACTATCAAAAGGATGTGATTGCAATGGAGAGGGTGCAGAATAGATTCACCAGGATGTTGCCTGGGCTGGAGCATTTCAGCTATGAAGAGCGACAGAAAAGGCTCGGGTCGTTTTCCCTCGAGCAGAAAAGGATGAGGGGTGTCATGATTGAGCTATACAAAATAATGAGGGGCATTGATAGGTTAGACATGAAGAATCTTTTTCCCCTTAGCGGCGGGTCAATAACCAGGGGGAATAGACTTAAGGTCAGGGGCAGGAGGTTTAGCAGGGATTTGAGGAAAATAATTTTCACCCAGAGGGTGGTTGGAATCTGGAACGCACTGCCTTAAGAGATGGCCCGGGCAGGAACACTCACAACATTTCAGAAATATTTAGATGAGCACTTGAAACGCCATAGCAAACAAGGCTACCGGCCAAGTGCTGGGAATTGGGATGAGAATAGTTCGGTACGTAATGGCCAGCACAGACACAGTGGGCTGAAGGTCCTGTTTCGGTGCTGCATATCTCTATAATTCAATGACTCTTTGAGGAATAACAGTTCAAATAGAGCATAACCTCAGAAGAGACATAGTGTACATTGGACTTGTGGCAGGTGAGATAGGCTTTCAGCTATGGATCAGACGTTAGAAGCTATTATTAAAGACGTTAGAAAGACGTTAAAGCACGTCGAAAAAATCAAGGTGATCAGGGAGAGTCAACATGGTTTTGTGAAGGGGAAATCATGTTTAACCAATATATTGGAGTTCTTTGAAGTGGAAACATGTACTGTGGATAAAGGGGAACTGGTGGATTTACTGGACTTAGATTTACAGACCACATCAAACGTCATTGTGGAAAATAAAAGCTCATAGTGTAGGGGGTAATATAATTGGCATGGATAGCGGATTGGCTAGCTAACAGGAAACAGAGTAGGCATAAATGGGTTATTTTCTGGTTGGCAAGCTGCGGCAAGTGGTGTGCCACCGCGATCAGTGCTGGGGCCTCAACTTTTTACTATTGATATAAATGATTTTGATGAATGGACCGAAGGTATGCTTGCGAAATTTGCGAATGACTCCAAGATAGGTAAGAAGGTAAGTTCTCAAGAGGACATAAGGAGGTTACAAAGGGATATAGATAGGTTAAATGAGTGGTCAAAGAACTGGCAAATGGAGTAAAATGTGAGAAAAGATCAAACTGTTCATTTTGGCTGGAGGACCTGATTGTGACCTCGAGACTTAACTATTCTAACACACTCCTGGCTGCTCTCCCATAACCTACTCTCTGTAAACCTGTGGTCATCCAAAACTCTGCTGTCACCTTCTAATTTACACTAAATTCTGTTCACCCAACATCCCTGTGCTCACTGATCTACATTGGCTCTTGGTCCAGTAACACCTCAATTTTAATATTCTCACTCGTATGATCAAATCCCTCATGTCCTCACCCCTCTGATTATCCCAATCCCCTGTTCATTTCCAATATTCCTGAAACTTGTTCATCTTAAAGTCTTTTTCTAATTCCCTTTTAAAAGTGAGTTTCTTTCCCTCTGTCTCTATCCCTGATCACAAATTTCATCTCTCCAGCTCCACTGGTGCTGTGGAAGTTTGGATCCATAAAATGGTGTGAGCTGCACTGCCGGTCACATCCAGTACATTGTACAGGACACACAGGCTGGCCGGGGTGCTGGAGTGGGTGTAACGTGTGTGTGTGTCTGTGTGAGGAAGGTCTGAATATGGTGTCAATCAGCCATTCCGGCAGCTTTGATGTACGACTTTGAAACTTGGTCTTTGCATGTCCACTGACCGTCTGTGTCAGTCACTCTCAGCTGAACATACATTCAGCAGCACGAGGAACCCCCTCTAGTGTTATTTAAATTGACCGGGTATCCATCTTACAGGTGTAGGGCTTTTTAGTGACTTCTGCCATTGTAAAGTTAGTGGAGGTGCTGTGGATGGTTTTCCGGAGGTTGTGTTGTGAGCTGCTGCAGACATTCAGGGAGGACAGAGGATTTGTTGACCCAACTCTGGACATGTTATAGGGACTGTAGTTACAGTGTCTCTGGGTCTGTAACATGACCAACAAATGGAGCAGAGGCTGCAGAGAGGGGAAGCTGTGCAAAGAGGGCGGAGGAGGGGGCTCTGCCCTACCCACCCCGGGTTTTCCAAGAGCAAAAAGAGCAGTGATCCGAATAACGAGCCCTGGAAAACACCCCTGTATACTCCCATCGAGTCTGAACAACAACCTTTCAGCACTTCTCTCTGTTTACTGTTCCTTAGCCAATGTTATATCCACACTGTCACTGTCCCTTTAATCCATAGGGTTCGGTTTTCCTAACCTGTCTATTGAATGTGATTTGATCAAACACCTTTTGAATGTCCATACAGATAACTTCAATCACACCACCCTCATCAACCCTCTCCATTGTTTTATCAAAGAACTCCATCAAGTTTACCTCACCACCACCTCTCTCCACTGTTGTTAAATTATCAGACTGCTTATCCAACACCCAGTACTGGATGAGCAGAAATTTCCTCCAATTAAATATTGGGAAGACTGAAGCCCTTGTTTTCACTCCCCACTCCAACTCTGTTCCCTTGCTATTGATTCCATCCCTCTCCCTGTATCAGTCTGAGATTCATACAGTTTGTTTGCAGCCTTAGTATCACACTTTAACCTCATTTTCAGGATATCATTACAACCGCCTACGTCCACCTCAGTAACAGCGCCCAACTTCACCCCTGTCTCAGCCCATCTGCTGCTGAAATTCATTCCTGCCTTCCTTATCCCTAGAAATGACTACTCCAACACACTTTTCTCTGATTTCCCACCTGCTACTCTCTGTAAACTTGATGTCCTCCAGAACTCTGCTGCCATGTCCTAAATCGTGCCACGTCCCGTGCACATATCACTGACCGACTTTGACTCCTGATCAAGTAATCTCTTTATTTAAATTCTCAACTTATTTTTCCTCCATGACCTCGCCCCCGTCCTGTATATATCTGTGCTCCTCTAATTCCGGCCTCTTGTGCATCCCTGATTTTAACTGTTCCACCATTGGTGATCACACCTTCAGTTACCTCAGCTCCAAGCTCTAGAATACCCTCCTTCCACCTCTCCGCCTCTCCATCCCGCCACCTCTCCACCACCCTTTCCTCTTTTAAGACACCTATTAAAACCTACATCTTTGACCACGCTTTTGGTCCTCTGACCTAATAATTTCTTATATCTCTCGGTGTCATGTTTTGTTTTATAAGGAAGCATCATGGGATGTTTTATTACATTAAAGACACTATATAAAATAAGTTGTTGTTGTCGTTTGCCATACATGATTTTGAATTCGCATTTGCGTGCTGCTTCTCAAATGTTATCCCTTTTATGAGTAAGGAATACTTATATCCTGGTTGTGACCTTTAGAAATTTCCAACCACCGACATTAGACTGACTGGTCATTAATACAGGTTTTACCCCATCTCTCCTTTTTTAAACAGGGTGTAACATTTACAACCCTCCAGTTCTCTGTTATCACTCCCATATCCAAGGACGATTGAAAGATTCTGTCCAGGGCCTCTGTTATTTCCACATTTCCTTTCCTCAGTAGCCTCATGCATCCCATACAGACAAGGTAAATGTTCTACTTCTTTGAGGTACAAAAAGTGTTTGGATGGAAAGTGGTTAACAGAACTTGTTTGTTCAGTGACTGTAGTTAATGTCAGTCTCCATGGACCCTAACTGTGTCACTGGAGGTTTTCCATCTTCTATTAATAAGGGATTCCTTTCAAGGTTTAATACCATTGTGCCAGTCGATCGTCAGCTCACCACTTACAGGCATCAGCTGCACCAGAGAAGAGGGAGAGGATAGATCGGAACCTGAGAACAATAGATTGGAATGTTGCAACAATGGGTCAGAATCTGAGAACAGTGGATTGGAATGTTACAAAAGTGGGCAGAGGATTATCATGGCCTCTTTACATGCTTTCTACGGACGATTCGCTGTCTTTAACATCCCGGATCTATTACGCACTGTTGATTATACAAAACATTTACTATCCCATCCTTGCTATTGTTGGTGTCCCTGGTAAGTTTGTCAATACAGCTATTAATATTATAAACCATATTTAACTGCAATAATGTTCCTGGAATTTACTCTGCCCTCCTTACTGCTGTTGTTAGTCCTGGTGAATCTCTGTCTCCAGCTATTAGCTCCACAACCATTGCTAATAGTATTATAGTTCTTGTAATTTATTCTCATCTTTCCTGCTGTTACTGCCCTGGTAAGTCTTCATTTCCACAAATACGATCTGTAAACCCTGGTTCACTGAAATACTGTTCAAGTAATTTTTTTTTCTCTGAAGCCCGAAACCAGTGTTATTGGTCTCCATAAGAAATCCTGTCCCCGATCTGTGAACGACATACTCCAAGTCCAATGTCTGAGACTGAACCAGACTGTTTGCAACCTCTGTGTTCTATTTAAACCTGAGCTGTGTTCATCTCCATATTCTCTCCTTCACAAACCCTGCCTACTACCACCTCTGTAATATCACCCATCTCCACCTCTGCCTCAGCCCATCTGCTGCACTAACCCTCATCTGTGCCTTTGCATAGTGTCAGTGGGAGTATCACATCACTCCCAGCACTAATAGGGATCAGCGGCTCTGGAGAGAGGAAGAGGATAGATTAGAATCCGAGAACAATAGATTGGAATGTTACAACAATGGGCAGGAGTTTCATCTGGGAGTTTAACTTTCTTTCTGCAGATTATGATCAGTTCTCATTAAACAGTCTGATCTATTCCGCACTGAGGAATATTCAATACATTTACTACCCCTTCCTGGCTATTATTGGTGTCCCTAGTAAGTCTCTGTATCTAACTATTAATTCGATAAACCATGTTTAACTGCATTCCCATTCTTGTCATTTCCTCTGCCCTCCTTGCTGCTGTTGTTATTCCTGGCAAATATATGTCTCCAGGTATTATCTCTATAAATCATTGCCAAGTGCTTTGGAGTGCCTGTAATTTACTCTCCCATCTTTGCTGCTGTTGCTGTCCCTGGTAAGTCTGTATTTCCCGCTATGACATCTGTAAAATCTGTTTCACTGAAATAATGTTCTTGCTATTTAAATTTGGGAAGAGTGCAGTTGTCATTGGTCTCCATAAGAAATTCCATCCACTATCCATGAACCATGATCTCCTCATTGCTAAATATCTGAGGCTGAACCAGACAGTTTGCAACCTCTGTGTTCTATTTAAATCTGAGCTGAGTTCATCTCCATATTCTCACCAGCACTGCCTCCTACCACCTCTGTACTAACACACATCTCCACCTCTGCCTCAGCCTATCTGCTGCATAAACATTCATCTGTGCCTTTGTGAAATACACACTTGACTATTCCAATTCTATTCTGGTCACCCTCACAGTTATAAACCTGAATAAACCACAGCCCATCCATAACTATGCTGCCTGTATTCTACCTCACACCAAATCCCGATCACCCATCACCCTTGTGCTCATTGATCTACATTAGCTCCCGGTCTGGCAGCACCTTAATTTTAATATTCTCATTATTGTGGTTGAATCTCTCCATGGCCTCACCCCTCCAATTAATCACATTCCCCTCTCCATTCCCATATTCCTACAACTCTTTTGCCTGAAAGTCTTTTTTTCAATTCCTTTTTAAAAGTAACTGTTTGAAAAGGCACTGTTCGAAAATTAGAGGTCGCCCTTTTCAGACAGAGATGAGGAGACTTTTCTTTTCCTCAGATGATTGTGTGATTTTGGAAATCTCTGCCTTAGAAGGTGGTGGAGGGGGCGGGGGGGTCATTGTATATTTTTAACGCAGAGGTAGATAGATTTTTGTTAGGCAAGAGAATCCAAGTTTATCGGGGGTAGATGGGGGTGCGGAATTCGAAACGCAAACCGATCAGCCATGATCTTATTAGATGGTGGAGCAGGCTTGACGGTCTGAATGGCATACTTCTGCCCCTAATTCATATGATCCTATAGCTGTTCTCTCTGTTTATCTACTCTGGCAATGATTTTCAGCTCTACAGCACCACTGGGCCCAACGCCATGTAAGTTTGGATCCATAAAATAATACGAGCTGAGCTGCCGGTCACTTGAAGTGTTCCATGCTGGAGAGGGCTCGAGCCCCCGTTCACCAAGCATGTGCTGGTAGCGTGTGGAGGGGTCTGTATATATCTTCTATCAGCCATTCCAGCAGCTGTGATGTACGTCTTTTAAACTTGGACTGTCCACGGAACGCCTGTGCTAGTCACTCTCAGCTGAACATCCATTCAGCAGCACGAGGAAGCCCTTCTAGTGTTATTTAAAAAGGACCAGGCATCCAACTTACAGGTGAGGGGTTTTTGACTTACCTCTGCTATTGTAAAGTTAGTGGAGGTGCTGTGGATGGTTCTCTGGAGGTTGTGTTGTGAACTGCTGCCGACATTCAGGGAGGACAGAGGATTTGGTGACGCAAATTTGGACAAGGTATGGGGACAGTAGTTACACTGTCTCTGGGTCTGTAACAAATGGAGCAGAGGCTGCATAGAGGGGAAGCTCTGTAAAGAGGGAGGAAGAGGGGTCTCTCCCCGACGCACCTCCGGTTTTCCAAGAACACTTTTGCTACCTACACCTAACCCAGGAGCAGTGTGTGAGGTGACTCTGATTCAATAAGGAAGTGGTCACAGAGCTGTGTCACCTCCTGTAACACGACCTGGAGCCTCACACCAGGGTGAGGACGGAGCTGTCAGTGGCTGTTAAGGTCACAGTTTCATTGAACTTCTATGTATCTGGATCTTTCCAGGCAGGAGCAGGAGAAGTATCCAACATCGAGTCACAGAGACTGATAGAGCCATTTACGACATAGAAGGAGGCCATTCATCCCATCATGTACATGCTGGCTCTCCATGGAGCAATCCATTCAGTCCCACTCGCCCGCTCAATCCCTGTCGCAAATTCATTTCATTCAGGTGCCCACCAGCTTTCATTTGAAATCACTGATTGTCTCTGCTTCCAACACACTTGTGGGCAGTGAGTTCCAGATCATTAACACACGCTGCATAAAGAAAAATGTTCTTCCTCATATTCCCCCTGCATCTCTTGTCAAAAACTTTCAATCCGTGCTCCTAGTCCTTCTTCCATCAGTTAATGGGAACACTTTTTCATTGTCTAAATTATCCAGACCTGTCATAATCTTGTAACCGAACCTTGGAACTAAAATCCACCATCCCTGGAACCATTCTGTTAAATCTCTTCAGCACCATTTCAAAGACCTTCACAATCTTTCTGAAGTGTGATGACCAGAATTGGACAAACTAGTCCAGCGGAGACCTAACCAGAGATTTTTAAACATTCATCATAACTTCTCTGCTTTTGAACTCAATACCTCTCATTATGAAATCCAAGATTATATGTGTTTTACTAACCAATCTCTCAATATGTCCTGTCACCTTTAAAGATGGATACACATGCACCCACAGGTCTCTCTGTTCCTGCACACTGTTTAGAACTGTGTTATTAAGTCTGTATTGCCTTCCTATCCTCTCTGTCAAAATGCCTCACCTCACACTTGTCTCACACTTTCATCTGCCACTTGTCTGCTCAATCTACTTAGTATCTATGTCCTGTTGCAGGTGGTTCTGAACATACTCACTGTTTGTCACAGCTCCAAGTTTGGTATCAGAGGCGGATTTTGAAATTCTACTCTGTATTCCAAGATCCAAGTCATTTATACACAGCAAAATTAAACCGTGGCCCGAG
Source organism: Heterodontus francisci (assembly GCF_036365525.1). NCBI lineage: Eukaryota > Metazoa > Chordata > Chondrichthyes > Heterodontiformes > Heterodontidae > Heterodontus > Heterodontus francisci. The sequence goes on from NW_027140336.1 coordinate 4,583,141, forward strand.
CACTGATCCTGGGGGAATACCCACTGTCAAACATCTTCCAGTCTGAAAAACTGCCATTTACTATGACACACTGTTTTCTCTATGTAAACCTTTGTTTTTATCCAATTGGACACTGACCCTCCCGTTCCATTTGACTCAATGTTGGTTATTAACCTTTTTTGTGGTATTTTATCAAACACATTCTTCAAACCAATCTAGACAACATCCATCACATTCCCTTCATCAACCTTCTCTATTACATCATCAAAAGTGCAATTAAATTAGTCAAGCATGACTTTCCTTTTGTAAATCTATGCCGGCTATCCTGAATTAACTCAAACCTCTCAACATGCCTGCTGTTTTATCCCTGATTATTGTTCTAAAACTTTTCCCACCATTGATGTTGGCCTAACTGGCCTGTAGTTGTGAGGACTGTGTGTTGTCCATTGATGCATCCGCTAGGTGAGAGAGGCCATCTATGTTGGGTGAAGTTAATACATCATTTTCTCCCTCAGCGGGGAGAAGCAGGATAAGAGGTCCTGTGGCTTTGTCAGGAGAGCCACATTCCTGATGGTCGAGTTGTCTCTACGGTGTCCCCATGTCAACGGGGAGAGGTACAGGAACTGACTAAAATCTCACTCCATTAATGTACAGTTGGTGTGTGAGCATGCCCAGTACATCATGTTGGTGAATGTCCCACAGTGTCCCCGTGGTTACCATCCTGCAATAAAAAACACCAACAACAATCTTTTCATTAACATCTTTATCCAACAGCTCATCCAATTATACAAACAAAACTGAACTATTCACCCTTGTGTATTCCCTTAGTGCCTGTCTTGTGGCTTCCCTCAACTTGCCTCGTGCTCCGATACAATGTTTCTCCAGTGACTGCAGCATGGCTGGTGGAAGGCTGCTGACTTTCACTGGGGAGACTGCAGATGGCCTTGCAGGATGTCCCCGAGCAGCTCTGTGACTTGAGGACTTGAAATCGGACTGCACCACCTCGACATGGGCAGCAGCAGCCTGGGCTGGCTGATGGGTAACAGCAAGCACACTGGTGGAGTGACAGTGAATGGAGAACAAATACTGTCATCCTGAGAGAGGACAGCAGGTTCAGACTCCACGGAGACAGTGTCATTCCCACGGGGCGACACCTCAGCAATCCTAGTAATCTACTGGATCACAGATTGCTGGACTGCTGTGAGAGCCTGCAAACCCCTTTGAACACTGAGATCCACAGCCATGATGACAGCAGTCTGATCCTGCATGGCAGCAAACATGGAACTCATGACCTCAGTCTGAGCTTCCACTGTAGCACTGAGACGTCATATAATTTTGGTCTCTTGAACATCCCGAGTTTAATTACTCTACCATTGGCGGCCGTGCCTTCAGCTGCCGAGGCCCAAAGCTCTTCAAGAGAAGAGCAGAACTTCTTCAAGGTAGGCATTCCTCGAAGAGAAGTGACAGTGAATTAAATACTAAACTGAAAGCAAAATACTGCGGCTGCTGGAACTCTGCAATGAGAACAGAAATTGTCAGAAATAGTCAGCAGGTCTGGCACCATCTGTGTAGAGAGAAACTGAGTTAACGTTTCAGCTCTGCCTTACATACCTCGTGTTTTACAAGAGAAAAAAGAGCAGTGGTACTAATATCGAGCCCTAGGGAACACCACTGTCTACTGTCATTGAGTCTGTACAACAACCTTTCACCACTTCTCTCTGTTTACTGTTCCTTAGTCAATGTTATAGCCACATTGTCACTGTCCCTTTCATCCATAGAGTTCAGTTTTCCTAACCATTCATCAGAACTGGTAAAGGTTAGAAATGTAACAATCTGTCATTTAAACACTCCCCTCTCCATCCCATCACAATCCTTCCTTCGTGTTCTTCTTCCCCCTTCCCCTCTTTCACTGTTACATTTCGAACGTTTACCTGTTCAATTGACTATTTCCTATCATATGCCAATGACATTGTATTTCTGGCTTTACTTATTCAAAACTCTCTTAAAATTCCGCTCCACTCGTCCCGCCCCGCCCCGCCCCGCCCCGCAACTCTTAGTGATGACACACACACGTTTGATCGTGCGTAAACTCTCTCTGTCTCCAAATCCATTTTGGCAGGAATATTAAAAACCAAGAATGTTATCTGAATGGTGATGGATTGAAGAAATCTGAGATGCAGAGGGATATGCGTATCCTGGTGCATGGATTGTATAAGGTTAGTCTGCAGGTTCAGCAAGTAATTAGGAAAGCTAATGGAATATTATCATTTATTGTGAGCGGAATAGGACACAAAATTAGGGTGTTTATATTTCAGTTATACAGAGACCTCATCTGGAGTACTGTGTACAGTATTGGTCTCCTTATTTAAGAAAGGCTGTAAATGGGTTGGAAGCAGTTCAGAGAAGTTTTACTGGACTAAAACCTGGAATGGGCGGGTTACCTTATGTTGAAAAGCTGGACAGGCTCCTCTTATATCAGCTGGAGTTTACAAAAGTAAGAGGCGACAGGATTGAAGAATATAAGACTCTGAGTGTGGGACAGAGCAAGTGAGGGAGACAGAGAGAGAAACAGAGAGAGAGAGAGAGAGCTCAGCTCATCTGCTGCTGAAACCCTCATCCATGTCTATGTTACCTCAAGACTTGACTATTCTAACACTCTTGGCTGGTCTCCCATATTCTACTATCTGTAACCTTCTGATCATCCAAAACTCTGCCACCATCTTCTAATTTACATTAAATTTTGTTCACCCAACATCCCTGTGCTCACTGACCTACATTGGCTCTTGGTCCAGTAACACCTCAATTTTAATATTGTCACTCATGTGATCAAATCCCTCATGTCCTCACCCCTCTAATTATCCCAATCCCCTGTCCATTACCAATATTCCTGAAACTTGTTCATCTAAAAGTCTTTTTCTAATTCCCTTTTTAAAGTGAGTTTATTTCCCTCTGTCTCTCTCCCTGACCACACATTTCATCTCTCCAGCTCCACTGGTGCTGTGGAAGTTTAGATCCATAAAATGGTATGTGCTGCACTGCCGGTCACATACAGCACATTGTACAGGAAACCCAGGCTGGCCGGGGTGCTAGCGTGTGTGTAACGTGTGTGTGTCTGTAGTGTGAGGAAGGGACTGAATATGGTCTCAATCACCCACGCCAGCAGCTGTGATGTACATCTTTGAAACTTGGTCTTTGCATGTCCACTGACCGCCTGTGTTAGTCACTCTCAGCTGAACATACATTCAGGAGCACGAAGAATCCCCTCTAGTGTTATTTAAAGGACAAGGCATCCAACCTACAGGTGAGGGGCTTTTAACTTACTTCTGCCATTGTAAAGTTAGTCGAGGTGCTCTGGATGTTTTCTGGAGGTTGTGTTGTGAGCTGCTGCAGACATTCAGGGTCGACGGAGGATTTGGTGACCCAACTCTGGACGAGGTATGGGGACTGTAGTTACAGTGTCACTGTGTCTGTAACATGATCAACAAATGGAGCAGAGGCTGCAGAGAGGGGAAGCTCTGTAAAGAGCGAGGAGGAGAGGGCTCTGCCTTACATACCTCGTGTTTTCCAAGAGAAAAAAGAGCAGTGGTCCTAATACTGAGCCCTAGGGAACACCACTGTCTACTGTCATTGAGTCTGAACAACAACCTTTCACCACTTCTCTCTGTTTACTGTTCCTTAGTCAATGTTATATCCACAGTGTCACTGTCCCTTTAATCCATAGGGTTCAGTTTTCCTAACCTGTCTATTGAATGTCACTTAATGAAACACCTTTTGAACGTCCATATATATAACTTCAATCACACCACCCTCATCAACCCTCTCCATTGTTTTATCAAATAACTCCATCATGTTTACCTCACCACCACCTCTCTCCACTCCTCCACTGTTGTTAAATTATCAGACTGCTTATCCGACATCCAGTACTGGATGAGCAGAAATTTCCTCCAATTAAATATTGGGAAGACTGAAGACATTGTTTTCACACCCCACGTCAACTCTGTTCCCTTGCTATTGATCCCATCCCTCTCCCTGGTAACAGTCTGAGATTCGGACAGTATGTTTACAACCTTGGTGGCACATTTGACCACAAAATGAGCTTGAACCTCATTTCAGGATATCATTACAACCGCCTATTTCCACCTCAGTAACATCACCCGACTTCACCTCTGTCTCAGTCCATCTGCTGCTGAAACCTCATTGATGCCTTTGTCACCTCTAGATGTGATTATTCCAACTCACACCTGGCTGATCTCCAACATTCTACTCTCTGTAAACTTGCGGTCATCCAAAACTCTGCTGCCCATGTCTTAGCTCACACCAAGTCCCGTTAATCTATCACTGACCGACAGTGGCTCCCAGTCAAGTAATGTCTTGATTTTAAAATTCTCATCCTCGTTTTCAGATGCCGCCATGGTCTCTCCCCCACCCCACCCCCGTTTTTCTGTAATCTCCTCCACCTCCACAACCCACTGCGATACATGTGCTCCTCTAATTTCAGCCTCTTGTGCAGCCCTGATTTTAATCCCTACACCACTGGCGTCCGGGCTTTCAGCTGCCAAGGCCCAAAGTTCTGGAATATCCTCACGGCACAGTTTTCTTTTTTCATTCTTTCATGCGATGTGGGTGTTACTGACAAGACCAGCATTTGTTGCCCATCCCCAATTGCCCTTGATAACTGAGTGGTTTGCTGGACATTTCAGAAGTCAGTTTAGAGTCAACCACATCGTTGTGGGTCTGGAGTCACATGGAGGCCAGACCATATAAGGATGGCAGATTTCCATTGCAAAAGAACATCAATAATCCAGGCTGTTTTTTTTTAACGATGATCAATGATAGTTTCATGCCACCATTGATGAGAATAGCTTTCAAATGCAGATTTGTATTAATTAATTGAATTTTATAACTTATTGAAATTTAAATTGCACCAGTTGCCACGGTGGGGTTTGAACCCATGTCCTCAGAGAATCAGCCTGATCCTCGGTATTACAATTTTGGTAATATTACCACGACGCTACGGTCACTACCTTTCCGTCTCGCTTTCCTCCTTTCAAGTACTCCTTAAAACCTATCTCTTTCTTCAAGCTGTTGGCCATCTGATCTAATATCTCCTGTTGTGTCTCAGTGTCATACTTTGCTTCATAATGATCCTGTGAAGTACTTTGGGATGATTTATAACATTAAAAGCACTAGATAAATATAAGTTGTTGTTGAGGTTTGCCACACATGCTTTGTCATCACCATATTCCTACTGCTGTTTATTTATTATTCCATGTTTTTCAAAGCAATGAATATATTTGTCCTGGGTTATGAAATTTCCCCATCAGTGACATTAAACTGTCTGGTCAGAAAATACAATGTCTACCCCATCTCTCCTATTTTTCAAATAGGGTGTAACATTTACAACCCTCCAGCCCTCTGTCACAACTCCCATATCCAAGGAGGATTGAAAGATTCTGTCCAGTGCCTCCGCTATTCCCACCTTTCCTTCCCTCAGCATCTCTCAGACATCCCATCCAGACCAGATAAATGTTCTACTTTATTGCGGTACATACAGTGCTGGACTGAAAGGGGTTAACTGAACCTGTTTGTTCAGTGACCGGAATTAATGTCAGTCTCCACGGACCCTAATTGTTTCACTGGAGGGTTTCCATCTTCTATTAATATGGGAGTCATTTCAATGTATTATCAGATAGTGTCAACAGGAGCATCAAACCCGGCAGTAAGAGGGACCAACAACTCCAGACAGAGGGAGAGGATAGATCAGAATCTGAGAAAAATAGATGGGAATGTTACAAAAATGGGTCAGAATCTGAAAACAATAGATTGGAATGTTACAACAATGGATCAGAATCTGAGAACAATAGATTGGAATGTTACAACAATGGACAGGAGTTTCATCTGGCAATTTGACGATCTTTCCACATATTATGACTGGTACTCATTAGACTATCGGATCTTTTTAGCTCTTCAGGTTATTCAATATATTTACTATCCCATCCTCGCTATTATTGGTGTTCCTGGTAAGACTCTTTATCCAGCTATTAATTCTATCAACCGTGTTTAACTGAATTACTTCCCCTGTCATTTTCTCATCCCTCTTTGCTGTTGTTGTTACTCCTGGTGAGTCTTTGATAAAGGCTGTAAACTCTACGAAGCATTGTAATTTTGTTACTGGTCGTGTAATTTTCTCTCTTGGCGTTGCTTGTGTTTATGTTCCTGGTAAGACCCTGTATAGAGCTATCAGATTGCTGCTGTGCCTAATCTGCACTTACTCTTGAAGAATTCACAGAATCGGACTGGTGGAAGGTATATCAATGTTTATTCACACATTAAATCATCAGGTACAAGCACTCACCACTTGCATGTTATACTACCCCAAGACACGAGGTGATCAGTCTCGGAATGGCAGCTGCCATTCTATTCTCTGAGTCCATGACTCAGGGAATTTTCTTGAGTGTTCTTCCTCGGGGTTCTCGTGCTGTCACCATTTTCAGCCATTGTCTACTGTGAGTCTAATCATACCTCATTCCAATAGAAACTCCTTTATCTGGTTTGTGCAGGGACACTGTCTGGTAGAATCACTCTCTTGTTTCAGCCTGCCTTTATGTATGGTCTACAATTCCTTGACCATCTGTTTGCTGTGCTCCTTCTAACCAGCCCCTCTATGTTTCAAAACGTTGTGTATTGTTGTGTGACAAGCCTCATTGTTTCAATTACGTTCTTATGTGTTTTTACTGAGTCGACACCCACCACCACCACCACACCCCCTCCCCCGTCCCCCTCTGATCATGAAGGGCTATGCCCAAGGGATCACACTCTCATGTCTCTTCGGTAGTACACTTCTGCAATTATAATTTCATTGTTAACGCAAGATCATAAGCAGTGTAATGTTAAAGAAAGCACAATGTTAACATCGTTGTTACATAATTAATCACTTGTGCGAGCATAACGCAGTCGCAATTTTACTTTTAGAATACATTTGTCATTCATTAATTCATTTTAAGTATCTACCAATAGTTATACAACTACCCTCGTGTTACATAATTAATTGTCAATATTTTAATGGAGCAACTTCGAATACTGATTGCCTTTAAGGTCGCTGTCCAACCTGTGTTCATACATCCTCTCACATTCCTTAATCAATTTCTTAAGTTTCCAAATTAAGTATGTCACATATATCACCATGACACCCGAAAAGACTATCAGGACATGGGAGATATTTCTAAACCAGGGTGTATCTTCACGTTTGACCCCCAGTTTCATAAGTCCTCCCACCAGGTAGAATCATTTATCTCATCAATCTGAACTTGTATCATCTTCCACTGTTGTTCCAGATTGTAGTACACTACAGCAATGGTTTCTCGTTGCTGCCTCTCTTGACCCAAACGTATGGGCAATGGCTGAATAGTATATTCATGTTCCCGAACGTATTTTATCAAGTCGTCCTTAATACTTTCTGTAACAATTATCGTTTCTGTCTTTCTTTTATGTATGCCGACCAACTCCGTCTTCTCTACTCAAGTTGGTATTTGTGGGTTGACAAGCGACGTACTGTTGGTCAAGCAATATCTCACCTTTGCCTTATAGGCCACATGGGTTAACCTGATCATGCCTTCCTAGTTTCCATGGTGCAATTTACAGTGGTATTAAATTCACATTTTGATTCAGCTGTTTTATATGTATGTATGTATATATATATATATAGGGTGAGGACACATGACCACCTGGTTTTCCAGACGACACTTAGACAAAGTTGTCCCAATTATTTCCTCTCCAATTTTCACAACATAGGTCAATATATCATAGTATTTTCTGTAATCCTCTCCTCGCTGCATCTACTATTCTCTGCAGTAATGGGGCAGATGGAAAAGGTTTGCCATCTGCTGACACAAAACTTCTCGCTTCCCACAGAGGTAGGTACTCGGTAAAACTGTTACACACGTACATACTGTCAGAATTTATATCAGCCAGGAGCGAAACATGTGGTTGTGTCACCACAAAGTGACTGCAGCTAGTTCGGCACGCTGCACACTTAAACTCGCCAGGAACTGTAAGGCAATGTCTTTAATAGGTTTTCCATTATGATCCTGTATATGTAATCCGCACTTTGCCTGCCCAATCCCATCCTCCACTGTAGAGGAACCATCAACAAAAATGTTGAGTGCTAGTTTGATTTCTGTTTTCTTCCGTTGGACACTCCCGCCCCGCAATGATTTTGACACAAAATGTCCCTTGACGGCCTTTTCTGTCAAAACCTGACACTCATTTTTTTTTTCTTCTTTTTTTTTTTTTCTTTTTTTTTCTAACCCCGTGCTGGACCTGTCCTGGGAGTGTTTCATGGGGGCAGTGTAGAGGGAGCTTTACTCTGTATCTAACCCCGTTTTTAGCCTGACACTCATGGGGTGCAGCCTGATAGATTAAATTGTCTGCCAAGCATGTCAAAGTAATTTCTTTTTTGCTGAAATGTCTCTAACTTGCAAGAGCAAGGTCCACCGAGCCATGTGATTCTGACTCACATTCCCGTCCTTCAGTCGTCCATCCCGTAACAATGGAAGGGTGTGTGTTCAGTTAGGATAGTAACAAGGCTGAGGCTGACAATATAACATTACCGTCCTTCAACCATCCATCCAGTAACAACTGGAAGGGTGTGTGTTCAGTTAGGATAGTAACAGGGCTGAGGCTGACAATATAACATTACCGTCCTTCAACCATCTTTCCAGTAACAACTGGAAGGGTGTGTGTTCAGTTAGGATAGTAACAGGGCTGAGGCTGACAAAAAACATTACCGTCCTTTAACCATCCATCCAGTAACAACTGGAAGGGTGTGTGTTCAGTTAGGATAGTAGAAGGGCTGAGGCTGACAATATAACATTACCGTCCTTCAACCATCCATCCAGTAACAACTGGAAGGGTGTGTGTTCAGTTAGGATAGTAACAGGGCTGAGGCTGACAAAAAACATTACCGTCCTTCAACCATCCATCCAGTAACAACTGGAAAGGTGCGTGATCAGTTAGGATAGTAACAGGGCTGAGGTTGACAATATAACATTACCGTCCTTCAGTCATCCATCCAGTAACAACTGGAAGGGTGTGTGTTCAGTTAGGATAGTAACAGGGCTGAGGCTGACAATATAACATTACCGTCCTTCAACCGTCCATCCAGTAACAACTGGAAGGGTGTGTGTTCAGTTAGGATAGTAACAGGGCTGAGGCTGACAATATAACATTACCGTCCTTCAGTCATCCATCCAGTAACAACTGGAAGGGTGTGTGTTCAGTTAGGATAGTAACAGGGCTGAGGCTGACAATATAACATTACCGTCCTTCAACCGTCCATCCAGTAACAACTGGAAGGGTGTGTGTTCAGTTAGGATAGTAACGGGGCTGAGGCTGACAGTATAACATTACCATCCTTCAACAGTCCATCCAGTAACAACGGGAAGGGTGTGTGTTCAGTTAGGATAGTAACGGGGCTGAGGCTGACAATATACCATTACCGTCCTTCAGTCATCCATCCAGTAACAACTGGAAGGGTGTGTGTTCAGTTAGGATAGTAACTAGGCTGAGGCTGACAGTATAACATTACCGTCCTTCAGTCATCCATCCAGTAACAACAGGAAGGGTGTGTGTTCAGTTAGGATAGTAACAGGGCTGAGGCTGACAATATAACATTACCGTCCTTCAACCGTCCAACCAGGAACAACTGGAAGGGTGAGTGTTCAGTTAGGATAGTAACAGGGCTGAGGCTGACAATATAACATTACCTTCCTTCAACCGTCCATCCAGTAACAACTGGAAGGGTCTGTGCTCAGTTCGGATAGTAACAAGGCTGAGGCTGACAATATAACATTACCGTCATTCAGTCATCCATCCAGTAACAACTGGAAGGGTGTGTGTTCAGTTAGGATAGTAACAGGGCTGAGGCTGACAATATAACATTACCGTCCTTCAGTCATCCATCCAGTAACAACTGGAAGGGTGTGTATTCAGTTAGGATAGTAACAAGGCTGAGGCTGAAAATATAACATTACCGTCCTTCAACCGTCCATCCAGTAACAACTGGAAGGGTGTGTGTTCAGTTAGGATAGTAACGGGGCTGAGGCTGACAATATAACATTAACGTCCTTCAACCGTCCATCCAGTAACAACTGGAAGTGTGTGTGTTCAGTTAGGATAGTAACAGGGCTGAGGCTGACAATATAACTTTACCGTCCTTCAACCGTCCATCCAGTAACAACTGGAAGGGTGTGTGTTCAGTTAGGATAGTAACAGGGCTGAGGCTGACAATATAACTTTACCGTCCTTCAACCGTCCATCCAGTAACAACTGGAAGTGTGAGTGTTCAGTTAGGATAGTAACAAGGCTGAGGCTGACAATATAACATTATCGTCCTTCAGTCATCCATCCAGTAACAACTGGAAGGGTGTGTGTTCAGTTAGGAAAGTAACAGGGCTGAGGCTGACAATATAACATTACCGTCCTTCAGTCATCCATCCAGTAACAACTGGAAGGGTGTGTGTTCAGTTAGGAAAGTAACGGGGCTGAGGCTGACAATATAACATTACCGTCCTTCAACCATCCATCCAGTAACAACTGGAAGAGTGTGTGTTCAGTTAGGATAGTAACAGGGCTGAGGCTGGCAATACAACATTACCGTCCTTCAGTCATCCATCCAGTAACAACTGGAAGAGTGTGTGTTCAGTTAGGATAGTAACAGGGCTGAGGCTGGCAATACAACATTACCGTCCTTCAGTCATCCATCCAGTAACAACTGGAAGGGTGTGTGTTCAGTTAGGATAGTAACAAGGCTGAGGCAGACAATATAACATTACCGTCCTTCAACCGTCCATCCAGTAACAACTGGAAGGGTGTGTGTTCAGTTAGGATATTAACAGGGCTGAGGCTGACAATATAACATTACCATCCTTCAACCATCCATCCAGTAACAACTGGAAGGGTGTGTGTTCAGTTAGGATAGTAACGGGGCTGAGGCTGACAATATAACATTACCGTCCTTCAACCGTCCATCCAGTAACAACTGGAAGGGTGTGTGTTCAGTTAGGAAAGCAACGGGGCTGTGGCTGACAATATAACATTACACTTCTTCAAACGTCCATCCAGTAACAACTGGAAGGGTGTGTGTTCAGTTAGGATAGTAACAGGGCTGAGGCTGGCAATACAACATTACCGTCCTTCAGTCATCCATCCAGTAACAACTGGAAGGGTGTGTGTTCAGTTAGGATAGTAACAAGGCTGAGGCTGACAATATAACATTACCGTCCTTCAACCGTCCATCCAGTAACAACTGGAAGGGTGTGTGTTCAGTTAGGATAGTAACAAGGCTGAGGCTGACAATATAACATTACCGTCCTTCAACCGTCCATCCAGTAACAACTGGAAGGGTGTGTGTTCAGTTAGGAAAGTAACGGGGTTGAGGCTGACAATATAACATTACCGTCCTTCAACCGTCCATCCAGTAACAACTGGAAGGGTGTGTGTTCAGTTAGGATAGTAACAGGGCTGAGGCTGACAATATAACATTACCGTCCTTCAACCGTCCATCCAGTAACAACTGGAAGGGTGTGTGTTCTGTTAGGATAGTAACAAGGCTGAGGCTGACAATATAACATTACCGTCCTTCAACCGTCCATCCAGTAACAACTGGAAGGGTGTGTGTTCAGTTAGGATAGTAACGGGGCTGAGGCTGACAATATAACATTACCGTCCTTCAACCGTCCATCCAGTAACAACTGGAAGGGTGTGTGTTCAGTTAGCATAGTAACGTTGCTGAGGCTGACAATATAACATTACCGTCCTTTAGTCATTCATGCCGTAACAACTGGAAGGGTGTGTGTTCAGTTAGGATAGTAATAGGGCTGAGGCTGACAATATAACCTTACCGTCCTTCAGTCATCCATCCAGTAACAACTGGAAAGGTGTGTGTTCAGTTAGGATAGTAACAGGGCTGAGGCTGACAATATAACATTACCGTCCTTCAACCGTACATCCAGTAACAACTGGAAGGGTGTGTGTTCAGTTAGGATAGTAACAGGGCTGAGGCTGACAACATAACATTACCTTCCTTCAGTCATCCATCCAGTAAAAACTGGAAGGGAGTGTGTTCAGTTAGGATAGTAACAGGGCTGAGGCTGTCAATATAACATTACCGTCCTTCAACCGTCCATCCAGTAACAACTGGAAGGGTGTGTGTTCAGTTCGGATCGTAACGGGGCTGAGGCTGACAATACAACATTACCTTCCTTCAGTCATCCATCCAGTAAAAACTGGAAGGGTGTGTGTTCAGTTAGGATAGTAACAAGGCAGAGGCTGACAATATAACATGACCGTCCTTCAACCATCCATCCAGTAACAACTGGAAGGGTGTGTGTTCAGTTAGGATAGTAACAGGGCTGAGGCTGACAATATAACATTACCGTCCTTCAACCGTCCATCCAGTAACAACTGGAAGGGTGTGTGTTCAGTTAGGATAGTAACAGGGCTGAGGCTGACAATATAACATTACCGTCCTTCAGCCATCCATCCAGGAACAACTGGAAGGGTGTGAATTCAGTTAGGAAAGTAACAAGGCTGAGGCTGACAATATAACATTTCCGTCCTTCAGTCATCCATCCAGTAAAAACTGGAACGGTGTGTGTTCAGTTAGGATAGTAACGGGGCTGACGCTGACAATATAACATTACCGTCCTTCAACCGTCCATCCAGTAACAAATGGAAGGGTGTGTGTTCAGTAAGGATAGTAACGGGGCTGAGGCTGACAATATAACATTACTGTGCTTCAGTCATCCATGCAGTAACAACTGGAAGGGCGTGTGTTCAGTTCGGAAAGTAACAAGGCTGTGGCTGACAATATAACATTACTGTCCTTCAGTCATCCATCCAGTAACAACTGGAAGGGTGTGTGTTCAGTTAGGATCGTAACAGGGCTGAGGGTGACAATATAACATTACCGTCCTTCAGTCATCCATCCATTAACAACTGGAAGGGTGTGTGTTCAGTTAGGATAGTAACAGGGCTGAGGCTGACAATATAACATTACCGTCCTTCAGTCATCCATCCAGTAACAACTGGAAGGGTGTGTATTCAGTTAGGATAGTAACAAGGCTGAGGCTGAAAATATAACATTACCGTCCTTCAACCGTCCATCCAGTAACAACTAGAAGGGTGTGTGTTCAGTTAGGATAGTAACGGGGCTGAGGCTGACAATATAACATTAACGTCCTTCAACCGTCCATCCAGTAACAACTGGAAGTGTGTGTGTTCAGTTAGGATAGTAACAGGGCTGAGGCTGGCAATACAACATTACCGTCCTTCAGTCATCCATCCAGTAACAACTGGAAGGGTGTGTGTTCAGTTAGGATAGTAACAAGGCTGAGGCTGACAATATAACATTACCGTCCTTCAACCGTCCATCCAGTAACAACTGGAAGGGTGTGTGTTCAGTTAGGATAGTAACAGGGCTGAGGCTGACAATATAACATTACCGTCCTTCAACCATCCATCCAGTAACAACTGGAAGGGTGTGTGTTCAGTTAGGATAGTAACGGGGCTGAGGCTGACAATATAACATTACCGTCCTTCAACCGTCCATCCAGTAACAACTGGAAGGGTGTGTGTTCAGTTAGGAAAGCAACGGGGCTGTGGCTGACAATATAACATTACCCTCCTTCAACCGTCCATCCAGTAACAACTGGAAGGGTGTGTGTTCAGTTAGGATAGTAACAGGGCTGAGGCTGGCAATACAACATTACCGTCCTTCAGTCATCCATCCAGTAACAACTGGAAGGGTGTGTGTTCAGTTAGGATAGTAACAAGGCTGAGGCTGACAATATAACATTACCGTCCTTCAACCGTCCATCCAGTAACAACTGGAAGGGTGTGTGTTCAGTTAGGATAGTAACAAGGCTGAGGCTGACAATATAACATTACCGTCCTTCAACCGTCCATCCAGTAACAACTGGAAGGGTGTGTGTTCAGTTAGGAAAGTAACGGGGTTGAGGCTGACAATATAACATTACCGTCCTTCAACCGTCCATCCAGTAACAACTGGAAGGGTGTGTGTTCAGTTAGGATAGTAACAGGGCTGAGGCTGACAATATAACATTACCGTCCTTCAACCGTCCATCCAGTAACAACTGGAAGGGTGTGTGTTCAGTTAGGATAGTAACAAGGCTGAGGCTGACAATATAACATTACCGTCTTTCAACCGTCCATCCAGTAACAACTGGAAGGGTGTGTGTTCAGTTAGGATAGTAACGGGGCTGAGGCTGACAATATAACATTACCGTCCTTCAACCGTCCATCCAGTAACAACTGGAAGGGTGTGTGTTCAGTTAGGATAGTAACGGGGCTGAGGCTGACAATATAACATTACCGTCCTTCAGTCATCCATGCAGTAACAACTGGAAGGGTGTGTGTTCTGTTAGGATAGTAACAGGGCTGAGGCTGACAATATAACCTTACCGTCCTTCAGACATCCATCCAGTAACAACTGGAAAGGTGTGTGTTCAGTTAGGATATTAACAGGGCTGAGGCTGACAATATAACATTACCGTCCTTCAACCGTACATCCAGTAACAACTGGAAGGGTGTGTGTTCAGTTAGGATAGTAACAGGGCTGAGGCTGACAACATAACATTACCTTCCTTCAGTCATCCATCCAGTAAAAACTGGAAGGGAGTGTGTTCAGTTAGGATAGTAACAGGGCTGAGGATGTCAATATAACATTACCGTCCTTCAACCGTCCATCCAGTAACAACTGGAAGGGTGTGTGTTCAGTTCGGATCGTAACGGGGCTGAGGCTGACAATACAACATTACCTTCCTTCAGTCATCCATCCAGTAAAAACTGGAAGGGTGTGTGTTCAGTTAGGATAGTAACAAGGCAGAGGCTGACAATATAACATGACCGTCCTTCAACCATCCATCCAGTAACAACTGGAAGGGTGTGTGTTCAGTTAGGATAGTAACATGGCTGAGGCTGACAATATAACATTACCGTCCTTCAACCGTCCATGCAGTAACAACTGGAAGGGTGTGTGTTCAGTTAGGATAGTAACAGGGATGAGGCTGACAATATAACATTACCGTCCTTCAGTCATCCATCCAGTAACAACTGGAAGGGTGTGTGTTCAGTTAGGATCGTAACAGGGCTGAGGCCGACAATATAACATTACCGTCCTTCAGTCATCCATCCTTTAACAACTGGAAGGGTGTGTGTTCAGTTAGGATAGTAACGGGGCTGAGGCTGACAATATAAAATTACCGTCCTTCCGTCATCCATCCAGTAACAACTGGAAGGGTGTGTGTTCAGTTAGGATAGTAACGGGGCTGAGGCTGACAACATAACATTACCGTCCTTCAACCATCCATCCAGTAACAACTGGAAGGGTATGTGTTCAGTTAGGATAGTAACAGGGCTGAGGCTGACAATATAACATTACCGTCCTTCAACCATCCATCCAGTAACAACTGGAAGGGTGTGTGTTCAGTTAGGATAGTAACAGGGCTGAGGCTGACAATATAACATTACCGTCCTTCAGCCGTCCATCCAGGAACAACTGGAAGGGTGTGAATTCAGTTAGGATAGTAACAAGGCTGAGGCTGACAATATAACATTTCCGTCCTTCAGTCATCCATCCAGTAAAAACTGGAACGGTGTGTGTTCAGTTAGGATAGTAACGGGGCTGACGCTGACAATATAACATTACCGTCCTTCAACCGTCCATCCAGTAACAAATGGAAGGGTCTGTGTTCAGTAAGGATAGTAACGGGGCTGAGGCTGACAATATAACATTACTGTGCTTCAGTCATCCATGCAGTAACAACTGGAAGGGCGTGTGTTCAGTTCGGAAAGTAACAAGGCTGTGGCTGACAATATAACATTACTGTCCTTCAGTCATCCATCCAGTAACAACTGGAAGGGTGTGTGTTCAGTTAGGATAGTAACGGGGCTGAGGCTGACAACATAACATTACCGTCCTTCAACCATCCATCCAGTAACAACTGGAAGGGTATGTGTTCAGTTAGGATAGTAACAGGGCTGAGGCTGACAATATAACATTACCGTCCTTCAACCATCCATCCAGTAACAACTGGAAGGGTGTGTGTTCAGTTAGGATAGTAACAAGGCTGAGGCTGACAATATAACATTACCGTCCTTCAGTCATCCATCCAGTAACAACTGGAAGGGTATGTGTTCAGTTAGGATAGTAACGGGGCTGAGGCTGACAATATAACATTACCGTCCTTCAGTCATCCATCCAGTAACAACTGGAAGGGTGTGTGTTCAGTTAGGATAGTAACAGGGCTGAGGCTGACAATATAACATTACCGTCCTTCAGTCATCCATCCAGTAACAACTGGAAGGGCGTGTGTTCAGTTAGGATAGTAACGGGGCTGAGGCTGACAATATAAGTAACATTTTGAATCACCCAGAAGACGGCCAGCAAATCTTTTTCACACTTTGTCAAGACCCTTTCTACTGACGTTAACAAGTGAGATGCGTATTCCACTCGGCAGAATCGGCCATGTTTCTTCTGAAGGAATACCACTGATAAGGTGCTATCTGTGGTCGCGACATCGAGGGCAAAGGGTAGACGTGGGTTCTGCACCTGTAACACCGGATCTATTTCCAACCACTGGTGGAATGTTGACGGACTATCATGTAATCCCTGGGGTAGACACATCCAGGTGTACAGTTGTCCGGGAATGCAAACACAAATTTATATTGTCACTCTTGTGCCAGCGAGAGTCTGGATAAAACTCCATCTGCCATTTCTCCGCCCTCGTCTCCAACCGATCCATATCCTGCTGTATCCTCTGACAATCCTCATCATTATCCGCAACTCCACCAAGCTTTGTGTTGTCCACAAACTTTCTAATCAGACCAGCTACATTTTCCTCCAAATCATTTATATATATTACAAACAGCAAAGGTCCCAGCACTGATCCCTGCGGAACACCACTATTCACAGCCCTCCATTCACAAATGCGCCCTTCCACTGATACCCTCTGTCTTTTATGACCGAGCCAGTTCTGTATCCATCTTGCCAGCTCACCTCTGATCCCATGTGACTTCACCTTTTGCACCAGTCTGCCATGAGGGACCTTGTCAAAGGCTTTACAGAAGTCCATATGGACAAAATCCACTGCCATTACTTTACAATCATCTTCGTCACTTCCTCAAAAATTCAATCAATTTAGTGAGACACGACTTCCCCCTCACAAAACCATGCTGCCTCTCGCTACTAATAGGTTCGTTTGTTTCCAAATGTAAGTAAATCCTGCCCCGAAGAATCCTCTCTAATAATTTCCCTACCACTGACCAGAGGCTCACCGGCCTGTAATTTCCTGGATTATCCTTGCTATCCTTCTTAAACAAAGGAAGAACATGTGCTATTCTGCAGTCCTCTGGGGCCTCACCTCTTGCCAATGAGGATGCAAAGATTTCTGTCAAGGCTTCAGCAATTTCTTCCCTTGCCTCCCTCAGTATTCTGCGTTAGATCCCATTAGGCCCTGGGGACTTATTTACCTTAATGCTTTGCAAGACGCCCGACACCTCCTCCTCTGTTCCCACGAACTTCAGAACTGTGTGGAGAATCAGAATGTTGCTCCTGGGAGAGAATCACTACCCTGTCTTTACATGGCTCATGATTCACCCCCAAGGAATTCAAACCCCACCATCCATCGCCAACCAACCAGGATATTTCCAGAAGACTTCCTGGATGCCTTCCACCCGGACAGGCTGCCGGCGATTGCCTGCTAAGATTCCGGTTGCCATAGGACAACTTCACTTTCCCACCACGGATTCCCCATTCTCCACCATTGCCCCCATCTGAGATGCCCCATCACAGCATCCGCTTGGTCACCATCCTGCAATAAAAACCTGTTCCTTAACATCTTTATCCAACAACACATCCAATTATGCAAACACAACGCAACTATTCACCCTTGTGGATTCCCTTAGTGACTGTCTTGTGGGTTCCCTCGACTTTGCTAGGGATCCGACACAGTGTTTCCCCAGTGTCTGCAGCATGGCTGATGCAAGGCTGCTGAATTTCACTGGGGAGACTGCATATGGCCTTGCAGGACGTCCTCGAGCAGCTCTGGGATTTGAGGGCTCGGATTCGGACTGCACCACCTCGACATGAGCAGCAGCAGCCTGGGCTGGCTGATGCGTAACAGCAAGGACACTGGTGGAGTGACAGTGAAGGGAGAACAAATACTGTCATCCTGAGAGAGGACAGCAGGTTCATGCTCCACAGAGACACTGTCACTCCCACAGGGCGACACCTCAGTAATCCTAGTAATCTACTGGATCACAGATTGCTGGACTGCTGTGAGAGCCTGCAAAATCCTTTGAACACTGAGATCCACAGCCATGATGACAGCAGTCTGATCCTGCATGGCAGCAAGCAATCTGAGTCTGAGTTTGCACTGCAGCACTGAGACGTTGGGTGTCTGCCATCTGTGCTGCAGTGGAAACTGAGACAATGGTCACCAACAATTGTATCACAGCTGGGTCCGCTAGTGCTGTCATGGAGTTAGTGACCACTTCCACAGGGGAAAGAATGGGCTTCAAACTCTGTGCAATGTCCTGTGCCAGGTTGGAGTCGGACTCCTCCATGTTCTTTGACAGTGACAACAGACTGTCAATGGACAAAGTAACTCACTGCACATGTCGATCAGCATTCTCCTGTCTGCTGTTCCAGCAATGTTCACATCTGAGTCCTGTGTATTATAACTCGTTTGTGACATCGCCCTCCGCAGATCTGACACATGAACTATCATTTCCCCTTGGCCTGGCTGCAGCTCAGTCGTGCTCGGTGACTCACCACGTGCATATTCCGACTCTATACCACCCTCTGAGGTACACAAAGCGAAAGTATTTGATCTGGTGACTGTGAGTTTCAGACCAAGTGATGGGGCTTCACCATCAGTGCTGTGCTGCTGCTCTCTCTCTGTCACCAGGAGCTGCTGTGACTGGGAAACTGGCAGTTTTGGGTTATCATTGGAAAGTATAAAATCAGAAGGGGAGGGTTGCGGTGAGGGATTGGGAATGGGATGGAAAGCAGGAGGTCCATGGTCCCACCATCTGCAGCTTGTACATCTTCCCAGACAGTAGGATGATGGGGAGGTGGGAGTTAAGAAGGAACGTCAGGCAGCAACATAACATCATCCTGAATGCTCTCGGTGATGCCGGATGCTACGGGCCCTGTCACAGCCAGTCCCATGATGTGGAGAATCATCTCCTCCCTCAGGCTCAGGGGATGAAGGTATGCCTGGTCCCCACCGGATCACTGCTGCTCCCTGTGTTTATGAGCCACCTTGTCCTGTAAGAGAGAGGGCAGAATGTCATTGATTGTGTTGTACTGTGTTTGGGTGATGTGCCTGCCATAGCTGAATAGCTGGAGGCATGTGGAGGCAGTGAGAGGTGGATGTGAGGCTGGTATCAGTGGAAGGTGTGTGAGGGTGAGATGGAGTATGTGAATGTTAGGTGTGGGTCCTGAGTGTTAGGGACAGCTGATGGGTGAGTGATGGGGTGTGGTTCATTGAGCAGTGTGAGAGGTTACTGGTGTTGAGGGCAGGAGATGTCATGTGGAGATGAATGCACTGACATTGACCACCCGTGTGATTTCATTTAACTTCTTCTGGCTCTTCTGCCAGGTCCTCGGGGCCAGACGTCTTGCACTGACCTCCCTGGCCACCTGCTCCTATTTACTTCGAAGTGCATTTCTTGAGGGTCTGCACCCCACCCCATGGGAACATGGCCTGTCTGCTCCTGTCACCCTCCATGACTAAGACCTCCAGCACCACATCCGTGAACCGCAGAACCCTCTCTCTCTCCTAGTACTCAATTTACCTTGTCTCCAATTGCGGCATTTCACAGTCAGCAGCAGCCTCCTGTGATTCAGTGCAACTTCCCTTTAAGAGGAACAGACTGTCTTTAAGAGCTGAATCCTGGATGAAACACGAGCCAGCCTCACACAACCTTAGGCCCCAGCAGACAGACAGCACCGCATGTCACCCTAGGCGGTACACAGAATTCGTGGAAATGAGAAGGCAGCAGGAAGTTTGTGTGTCACCTGCCTCAACACGAATAGGCAAGGGCAGATCACGAATTACAATCCCGAGACCCGAAAAGCGAAGCGAACCCGATTTTCCCGCTATTTCTATCTTCCTTTCCCACTTACGCATGTCCTCACTCGCTCTCTACACCCTCTGTCTGTTTCTCATAGAATCAGAGACTGATGCAGTACAAAAGGAGGTTATTCGGCCCATTGTTTCAGTGCTGTCTCTTGGAATGAGCTACTGAATGAATTCCACCACCAACACCCACCCCCCTCAACTTTCCGCAGTCTCCTTTTTTCCTATTCAAGTATTGGCTAAATTCCCTTTTGAAAGATATTATTGAATCTGCTTCCACCATGTTTTCAGGCAGTGAATCCCACATCCCAACAACTCGCTGTGCAAGAAAATTCTCCTCATTTCACCTCTGGTTCTTTGTCAATTACCTTCAATCGGTGTCTTCTTAATACTGAACTTCCTGACACTGGAAACAGTTTCACATTAATTACCCTATCAAAACCCTTAATGATTTTGAATTATATATTAAATCACCCTTTACCCTTCATTGCTCAAAGGAGAACAATCCCAGCTTTTCCAATCTCTCCACGTAACTAAATTCCCAGATCCCTGGTACCATTCTAGTAAATCACCTCAGTATCTTCACTAAGTCCTTGACATCCTTATCAAAGTGTGGTGACCGGAATTGGACATAATTCTCCAGCTGGGATCTAACCAATGATGTACAAACACCAGCATTTCCTCATGAGTTTTATTACTCTGTGCCTCTCTCTCTGACACCAAGGACACTACAGGTTACCATCAAAGATCTGTGTGTGTACGCCGCAGGTCTCTCCAATCCTGCACCCGCTTTATAATGGTACCATTTATTTTATATTGTTTCTCCTCATACTGCCTACCCATGTCTCACTTCACACTTCACTGTGTTAAATTACATCTGCCATGTTCCTGTCCATTTCACCAGTCAGTCTCTGTCCTCCTGAAGTTTGTTACTATCCTTCTCACTGTTTATTAACATTTCTGAGTTTCCACCCATCACAAAACCTTGACATTATCCCCTCTGTACACAAGCCCATCGTATTAACATACTGCAACAGTGATCCCAACAGTGACCCTCGGGATAATAAAAGCAAAATACTGAGGATGATGGAAATCTGAAATAAGTACAAGGTATGCTGGAAATACACAGCAGGTCTGGGAGCATCTGTGGAGAGAGAAGTAGAGTTAATGTTTCAGGTCAGTGACCCTTCTTCAGAACAGGGGAACGGCACTGTGTACTTCCCTCCAGACTGAACAATAAATATTCTCCACTACTCTCTGCTTTCTGCTTCGCATCTCGATCAGATCTGATTTTACATTTCCCTGCTCTAAGTTGAACAATCCCAGCTACATAATTGTAATCCCTCATCCCTGGAAAAATTCCAGTAAAACTCTTTTATCCCCTCTCCAATGGGCTCATGTCCTTCCTAAAATGTGGTTCCCTGTATTGGACACAATGCTCCAGGTGGAGCCGATCTAGTCTTTTCTATCGGTGTAACATAACATCCTGACTATTCGACTCTGTGTCTCTATTAATAAAACCTAGGAAGCTATTTTCTTTGTTAACTGTTTGTTAACCTGTCCAGCTCACTGCAAAGATTGCACACAAACACCCCAGGTCTCTCTGTTATTCTCACCACCTTTAAAGTTGTGTTATCTCTCCTCATTCATCCACCTGCAGTTCGCTATCACCTTCTCAAAGGTTATTAGGGGTGGGTGATAACTGCTGGCCCAGCCAGCGACACCCACAACCCATGAATAAACAATATTATAAAATCTTTCCACAATGTATCAGTTCACACATCTGCCAGGCCAATTAGATATTAGGAAAACTAAAGCCAGTGTTTTCAAACCGCACATCAAACATTTCTTAGCTACAGACTCCATCCCTCTCCTTGGCAACTGTCTGAGACTAAAGCAAAGTGTTTACAACCTGGTGTCATAGTTGCTCCTGCGATGAGCTTCCTACCAAATATTCACGCTATCAATAAAACTGCCTATTTCCACCCCCTTAACATAGGACGACTTCATCCCTGTCTCAGCTCCTCTGCTGATGAAACACTCCCCCTTGCCTGTGTTACCTGTAGACTTGACTATTCCATCACACTCCTGGCTGGTCTCCCACATTCTACCCGCCATAAACTTGAGGTGATGAAAAACACTGCTGCCCATGTCCTAACTCACACCAAGTCCTGTTCAACCATCACCCCCTGAACTCACTGACCGACATTGGATCCTGGTCAGCAACACATCAACATAAAAACTCTCAGCCTTCTTTTCAAATGCTTCAACAGAGTTGCTTGCTAGGCCTTTACAGAGGGCAGTTAAGAGTCAATAACATTGCTGTGAGTCTAGAGTCATATGTGGGCTAGACCAGGAAAGGACGGAAGATTTCTTTCCCTAAAGGACATTAGTGAATCAGATGGTGTTTAACAAAAAGCGATGATAGTTTCATGGCTCCATGACTGAGACTAGCTTTCTATTCCAGATTTTAACACACTCCTGGCTTGTCTCACACATTCTACTCTCTGTAAACTTGAGGTCATCCAAACTCTGCTGCTCTTGTGTAAACTCACACCAAGTCCCGTTCCCCGATCACTGACATACATCTGCTGCCAGTTAAGCAATGTCTTGATTTTAAAATACTCAACCGTGTTTGCAACTCCCTCGATGTCCTCACACCTCCTTATCTATGTAATATTCGCCAGCCCCACAACCCTCCAAGACATCTGCACTCCTCCAATCCTGGTCTCTTGTGTATGCTTGATTTTCATCATTGCTCCACTGCCAGCCAGGTCTTCAGCTGCCTCGACCCAAAGCTCTGGAATTCCCTAACTACACCTCTTTTATTTTATTCGTGTGTGGGATATGTGCATCACTGGCAAGGCCAGCATTTGTTCCCATCCCTAATTGCCCTTGACAAATGAGTGACTTGCTCGGACATTTCACAAGGCAGTTAAGAGTTAACCACATTGTTGAGGGTCTGGAGTCACATGAAGGCCAGATCAGGTAAGGACAGCAGATTTCCTTCCCGAAAGGACATTAGTAAATCAGATCGGTTTTTACAACAATCGATGATAGATTCATGGCACCATGACTGTGACTAAATTTCATTTCCAGATTTTTATTAATGAATTGAGATTATTAATTGATTGAATGTTAATTCCCACCAACTGCCATGTGGGAATTGAACCCATGGCATTAGCCTGAACCTCTGGTTTTCTAGTTCAGTGACATTACCGCTATACCACTGTCACTGCCTCTATGCCTCACTTTCCTCCCTTAAGACACTACTTAATACCTCCTGCTTTGACCAAGAAATGTAAGTTGTTGTTGGGCTTTGCCAGATATGATTTGTCATTACCATATCCCTGCTGCCGTCCCGTGTATTTATTGTCCCGTGTTTTTTTCCAAGCAACGAATGTTTTTGTCCTGGGCTGTGAAGTCTAGAAATTTCCCACCAGCGACGTTAGACTGACTGGTCAGTAATTACACCGTTTGTTCCATCTCTCCTTTTTTAAACCGAGTGTAACATTTACAACCCTCCCATCTCTGGCATCAAGCCCATATCCAAGGAGGATTGGAACATTCTGTCACTACCTCTGCTATTTTCAACATTCCTTCCCTCAGCATCCCCCACACATCCCATTCAGACAGGGTAAATGGTCTACTTTATTGTGGCACAAGAAGAGTTGGATTGAAAGGGGTTAACTGAACCTGTTTGTTCAGTGATAGTAATTAATGTCAGTCACCATGTACCCTAATTGTGTCGCTGGAGGGTTTCCCTCTTCTATTAATACAGGACTCCTTTCAATGTGTTATCCCATAGTGTCAACAACAGCATCATTCCGGCGCTATCAAGGTTCAGCAGCCCCAGCGAGCGAGAGGATAGACCAGAATCTGAGAACAATAGATTGGAATGTTACAACAATGGGTCAGAATCTGAGAACAATAGATTGGAATGTTACAACAATGGGTCAGAATCTGAGAACAATAGATTGGAATGTTACAACACTGGGTCAGAACATGAGAAAAATAGCTTGGGATGTTACAACCATGGGAAGCAGGAGTTTCTCCTCTTGGTTTGTCCTAGTTACTGCAGATTATTTTTGGCTAACATTAGATGATCGGATCTATTATGCACTGAAGATGATTCAAACGATTTATTATCCCATCCTCGCTATTATTGGTGTCCCTGGTGAGTCTCTGTATCCAACGTTTCGAACTATAAACATATTTTACAAATTTAATGTTCTTGTCATGTCAATCTTGGGAAGTCTGAAGCCATTGTCTTCAGTCACTGCCACAAACTCCATTCCCTATCCACTGTCTGCATTCCCCTCACTGCCCAATGTCTGGGGCTGAAGCAGACTGTTTGCGACCTCTGCATCCAGTTGACACTGAGCTGAGTTCATCTCTATATTCTCTCCATCACCAACCCTGCCTATCACCACCTCTGTAATATGTCCCGTCTCCACCTCTGCCTCAGCCCATCTACTGCATAAACCCTCATCTGTGCCTTTGTTAAATCCACACTTGACTATTACAATTCTATCCTGGTCACCTTCCAATTCTATCCTGGTCACCCTCCCAGTTATTAACCTCCATAAACCACAGCCCATCCAGAAATCTGCTGCCTGTGTTCTAACTCACACCAAATCCCGATCACCCATCACCCCTGTGCTCACTGATCTACATTGTCTCCCGGTCTGGCAACACCTTAATTTTAATTTTCTCATTCTTGTCTTTGGATCTCTCCATGGCCTGAGCACTCCAATTAGCCCTTTCCCCCTCTCGATTTCACATATTCTTGTAAATCTTATGCCTTTGAAACCTTTTTAAATTCCCTTTTGAAAGTGAATTTCTTTCCCCTCCCTAGCACCTCCGGCTGTGATTTTTACATTAAGGTGCCACTGGTGCCAATGTAACAAAAACCTGGATCTATAAAAACGATGTGAATGGAACAGCCAACCACTTCTAGTGTGGCCAGCACAGTCCCCCATTCTGTGTATGGGTCTAGCCTGGGTGTACTGCGCATTTGTTGTTAGTCTGAGGAGGGGTTTGGAGTAACGTCAATGTCCCTTTCTAGCAGCTAATATGTACATCTTTGAAACTTGGTCCGTGCGTGTCCACCGATCACGTGTGTTAGTCACTCACAACTTAGCATACATTCAGCAGCACCAGGAATCCCCTCTAGTATTTTTAAAAGGACCAGGCTTCCTGGTCCTGAATATTGAGGGACATTTGACATTCAAGAAGAATAGGAAGCTAGGTAAATGTGGAGGGGTGACACTGTTAATCAAGGATGGTGTTGGGGCATTAGTTCGAGATGACCTTGGTTCAGGAAATCAACATGTAGAATCGATTTGGGTGGAGGTGAGGAATACCAGGAGAAAGAAGTCCCTAGCAGGTGTGGTCTACAGACGTCCTAACAGTAATCACAATGTAGGACATCGTATACAAGAAGAAATATTGTTTACTTGTGATAGACATACGGCAATAATCATGGGTGATTTTAATCTACATATAAATTGGAAAAATCAGATTGGGAACAGTAGCCCGGATGAAGAGTTCATAGAATGCTTTCGAGGTAGTTTCTTGGAGCAGCACGTTCTGGAAACAACCAGAGATAAGGTTATATTAGACTTCGTATAATGCAATGTGACAGGATTAATTAATGACCTCAGAGTAAAGGCACCTCTAGGTAGCAGCGACCACATTATGACTGAATTTTACATCCAGTTTGAAAGAGAGAAGAGTGGATCTAAGATCAGTATTTTAAATTTGAATAAGGGCAACTATTTGGGCATGAAAGTTGAGCTCGCTGAAGTGAACTGGGTTACTAGTCTTGGAGATAGATTAATAGAGAAGCAGTGGCAGACATTTAAGGGGATATTTCAGGAAAACTCCTCAATAAGTATATTCCTACTATAAGGTGGAGGACCCACCAGCGGTTTAGTAAGAAATTACGGAAAACATCATACTTAAGGAAAAGGCAGATAATTGTGCAAAGATGAGTGGCAGTTCAGATAATTGGTGAGAATATAAAGAACAGCAGACAATGGCTAACGGGTTAATCAGGAGAAAGACATTAGAATATGATAGGAAGCGAGCTAGAAATGTAAAAATGGATTGCAAGAGTTTCTCGGCGTATTTAAAAAGGAGAAGATTAAGTAAAAAGAGCGTTGGTCCTCTGGACAGTGAGAATGTGGAGTTAATAGTAGATAAAAAGGAAACAGCGGATGCAATGAACAAATATTTTGTTTCTGTCTTCACTATAGAGGATACAAGAAACATTCCAGTCGGAGCTGTAAATCAGGAGGTGGAAGGAAGAGAGAAACTTGGTGAAAATACAATTGCCAGGGAAGCTTTACTGATCAAACTTATGGAGTTGCTGTCTGAAAAGTCCCCGGGTCCTGATGTGCTTCATCCTAGAGTCTTAAAAGAGGTGGCTAATGAGGTAGCAGTCGTGTTGTTGTTAATTTTTCAAAGTTCACTAATTTTGGAAAGGTTCGATCAGACTGGAAAGTAATAAATATAACCCCTGTATTCAAGACGAGGGGGATGCAGAAAGCAGGTAACTATAGGCCAGTTAGCTTGACATCTGTCGTGGGGAAGATGTTTGAATCGATCATTCAGGAGGCTTTCACTGGGCACTTAGAAAAACTCAAGGTAATCGCGAATAGATAGCCTTGTTTTGCGAAAGGGAAGTCATCTTTAACCAATTTATTGGAGTTCTTTGAAGGAGTAACATGCGATATGGGTAAAGGGGAGCCCTTTGACATACTGCACTTGGATTTCCAGAATGCATTAGACAAGGTGCCACATAAAAGGTTATTGTGCAAAGTAGGAGCTCATGGTGTAGTGGGTAACATATTAGCTTGGATCAAAGTTTTATTGGCCGGTTGCCGAAAAGAGGGAGTATGCATGAATGGGTCCTTTTCAGATTGGCAGGATGTGACAAGTTGAGTCCATCATGGGTCTGTGCTGGTGCCTCAACATTTTACAATTTATATGAAAGACTTAGATGAGGGAAGCGATGGCATGTTAGCTAAATTTGCAGATGACTCAAAGATAGGTAGGAAAGTATGTTGTCAAAAGTACATAAGGAGGTTGTAGGCCAATATAGATAGGTTGAGTGAGTGGGGAAAAAATCTGACAGATGGAGTATAATGTGGGAAAATGTGAAGTTTTTCACTTTGGCAGGAGGACTGCAAAATTCCGAGGTGCTGAGGGATCTAGGTTCTGTAGTGCATGAGTCACAAACAGTTAGTAGGTAGGTACAGCAAGTAACAAAGAAGGCTAATGGAATGCTCTCCTTTATTACAAGAGGAATTGAAAATAAAAGTCAGCATGTGATGCTTCAGTTATACAGGGCATTGGTGAGACCACATCTCGAATACTGTCTGTAGTTTTGGTCTCCTTATTTAATGGAGGATGTGAATTCTTTGGAGGTGGTTCAGATGTGGTTTACTAGATTGATACTAGGAATGAGCAGGTTGTGTTCTGAGTAAAGGTTGGACGGAAGGTCTTGTTTTCACTGGAATTTAGAATGGTGAGGGGGGATTTGACTGAAGTTTATAAGAACCTGAAAGGCCTTGACATGGTGAATGAGGAAAGGATGTTTCCTCTTGTGGGTGAGTCCAGTACTAGGGGGCACTGTTTCGAAATTAGGGGTCGCCGCTTTAGGACAGAGAGGAGGAGAACATTTTTCTCTAGAGGGTTGTGTGACTTTGGAATTCTCTGCCACAGAAGGTGGTGGAGACGGGGTCATTGAATATTTTTAAGGTGGAGATAGATAGATTCTTATCAGGCAATGGAATGAAAGGTTATCAAGGTTAGATGGGAGTGCGGAATTCGAAACACAAACCGATCAGCTATGATCTGATTGAATGGCGGTGCAGATTCGAGGGCCGAATGGCCTACGTCTGCTCCTAGTTAATATGCGTGTATTTTTTACTCAGCTGACATGTGAGGTGCTTTTGACTTACTTCTGTTATTGTAAAGTTAGTGGAGGTGCTGTGGATGGTTTTCTAGAGGTTGCGTTGTGAGCTTCTGCAGACATTCATGGAGGATAGAGGATTTGCTAACCGAACTCTGGACGAGTTATGGGGACTGTAGTTACATGACCGACAAATGGAGCAGAGGCTAGAGAGGGGACACTCTGTAAAGTGGGAGGAGGAGGGGACTCTGCCCTACACACCCCGGGTTCTCCAAGAGCAAACAGAGCAGTGGTCCTAATATCGAGCCCTGGGGAACACCACTGTATACTCACCTGAAGTCTGACCAACAACCTTTCACCATTTCTCTCTGTTGACTTTTCATTAGCCAATGTTATATCCACAATATAACTGTCCCTTTAATCCATAGGGTTCAGTTTTCCTAACCTGTCCATTGAATGTCACTTGATCAACCACCTTTTGAACATCCATATATATAACTTCAATCACACCACCCTCATCAGCCCTCTCCATTGTTTTATCAAAGAACTCCATCAAGTTTACCTCACCACCACCTCTCTCCACTCCTCCACTGTTGTTAAATTATCAGACTGTTTATCCGACATCCAGTACTGGATGAGCAGAAATTTCCTCCAATAAAATATTGGGAATACTGAAACCATTGGGCTGGACTCTATTGGGCTCCTGATGTAGGTCTCCATGGAGCCACACATCGGGATTGCTGGGCCTGATCTTTCCAGCTGTGCAGAGGCTCGTGGCTCCCTGCCTCCTCCCCCCAACCGCTCGGCAGCGGTACCCTCCTTTAAATATTTCAATAAGCTTAATGTATACATTTCAGTCCAATTCCCTGTGATCTTCCTGACAGCCCGGGATCTTCCATGCAGCGGCTGACACTCACACACCTTCATAATAAAAGCAAAATACTGCAGATGCTGGAAATCTGAAATAAAAACAAGAAATGCTGGAACCACTCAGCAGGTCTGGCAGCATCTGTGGAAAGAGAGGCAGAGTTAACGTTTCGGGTCAGTGACCCTTCTTCTCACACACCGTCGCTTTCCCGTCCAGGGAAAGCCAACGCCACAGAGGTGGGGAAGGGGGGAAAGTAGGATTTTTAGAGTACTGATGGGGTGGGGAGTGGTGGCTGGTGCTTGTGGCGGGCGTGGTCAACTCTGCATTAATAGTGTAGGGGAAGAAGGGGCAAACTCTACACTTTGGACA
The DNA here is from genome assembly GCF_036365525.1 of Heterodontus francisci. Classification (NCBI taxonomy): domain Eukaryota; kingdom Metazoa; phylum Chordata; class Chondrichthyes; order Heterodontiformes; family Heterodontidae; genus Heterodontus; species Heterodontus francisci. The sequence goes on from NW_027140336.1 coordinate 4,612,443, forward strand.
GTTGTTGGGTTGCGAGGGTTCTCGGCAGTTTAAGTCTTTGGAGGGGATGGTGGGAAGGCAACTATACAATGTAAGTTTTTTGGGGGAAATGGGCAACATTTTATTTGCAGTGCACTGGCGGGGGTGTGTGTACGGGGTTAAACTTTGCACTTTTTGTGGCAGGTCTGGTTGCCCTTTAAAAATGGCACCAGTGTCTGGACAGAGACAGCTGACAACACTACTGTTGTCGCTGAGGCCGTCCCTGTTACGTGATTGGGGGTGGAGTGGGCGGCCCGTTCACTGTATTAAAATGAGACGTCGCCTGCTACATCACAGTGGCACAGCAGACACAGACTGCACATATGGGCCACCAATGTTTCGCACTCCGCTGGGGAGAATAAAATTCAGCCCCTTGTTTTTGCTTCCCGCTCCAATCTCCCTTCCCTAGCTAGCAATTCCTTCCTTCTTCCTAGTAACTGTCTGACCTCATACTGGTGCCATCACCACAATCGCCTATTTCCATCTCTGTAACATCACCTGACTAAATCCCTGCCTCAGCTCATCTGCTGCTGAAACCCTCATTCAAGGAAAGAGGCGCTGCTGGATCTGGTACTTGGGAATGAGGTGGGCCAAGTGGATCAAATACCAGTAGGGAAGCACTTAAAGGACAGTGGTCATTACGTCATAAGGTTCAGGCTGACTACATAAAAGGACAAAGGGTAAGAATAATTAACTGAGGGAAGGCCAACTTCAGCGGGGTAAGAATGCAGCTGGGGAAAATAAATTGGAGTCAACGATTGGCAGGAAAACAATAGCTGAACAACGGGCTACCTTCAAAGAGATAGTTTGGGCTCAGTCAAGGTATATTCCTTCGAAGGGGAAAGGTAGTGTAAACAAATCCAGAGCTCCCTGAATTACAAAAGAGGTGAGTGACGCAGAGATTAAGATGAAGAAGAAAAAGTGTGCTTATGACAGACGCCAGGTAGACAATCCTACTGAGAACCAGGCAGAGCGGAAGCATAAAAGCAAGTAAGAGAAGTAAAATAGAATATGAGAAGAGTCTGGCGGCTAGCATTAAATGGAGTTCCTAAGTTTTCTATAGACGTATAAACAGGTAGCAAAAGGAGGAGTTGCACCAATTAGGGGCCACACAGAGGATTTGCACATGCATGCAGAGGGCATAGTTGAGGTATTAAATGAATACGTTGCATCTGTCTTTACCAAGTGTAACAAAAGTGATTCTTTTTTGGTAAAAAAAAAATATTTCTAAAGGCATTTATGGTTCAGCTGAATAAATGTTAGACCGTTTTTTTTATTAAAAATTGAACCACCAAGAGGTCACTGAGAGGGAGCTGGACTGGCAACAGAGTTACTGGTTATCACAAGGCTCGGGTTGGAGATGAAGCCGAAACCCTGGTAGCGGGCAGAAAAGTGATACGTTCTCCTTTGATTAGACAAGCCCCGTTGTCGCAGAGAACACCTGGGATGGACAGAAAAACTGACAAGCTTTCTGGTTGTCGGTCAGTGTGTGTGTTTTACCTTCCGGAAGGAGACAACGTCAAGTCTGAAGAAAAAGTCAAGAAAGCAGAGAAGACCACAACCCAGCTCATTTTCCAGAAATTCCAGAACAGAACTTGTGAAGTCCACGGAGTTGAGTCATCTTGTTTCCTGTTTGAAGAAAGCCTGCTAAAAATAATTCTCAATGCCGCCTGAAGAGAACTGTTGTCTGGTAACCTGGATTTGTGTGCTCAGAAGTTAGACTGCATGCTGGTTTGGAACAACATAACTCATCTGCTGTTTCCTTCAAAATGGGCAACTAGTTAACCCAAATGCTTTTTGTTTGTAACAGAGCTCTGATCGAAAAATCTTTTTTTTTTAAGATCTTGTTTTCGGTTAACCAGTGTATATGTCTGTGTTTGAGTTTTAAGGGACTAAGGTAAAAAAAAAGTAACTTTAAAATTTGGTTCAGGTTGAAAGGGACTTTGAAGTTTGGTTAAGGTGGGAAAGGGAAGTTAAAAATTAATTGTTGGATTTTTAAAAATTTGATCTGTGTGATATTGTTTTACTTCATTTCTAGTTGAGACTTTTTTATTTGATCCTGGGATGTAGGCATCACTGGCTAGGCCAGCATTTATTACCCATCTCTCCATAACCCTTGAGAAGGTGGTGGTGAACTGCCTTCTTGAATCGCTGCAGTCCATGGGAGGTAGGTTCACTCACAATTGTGTGAGGAATGGACTTCCAGGATTTTGACCCAGCGACAGTGAAGGAATGGCGATATAGTTCCAAGTCAGAATGGTGTATGACTTGGAGGGGAACTTGCAGGTGGTGATGTTCCCATGCATTTGCTCCCCTTGTCCTAGATGGTAGAGGTCGCGGGTTTGGAAGGTGCTGTCTAAGGTGCCTTGGTGCATTGCTGCAGTGCATCTTGTAGATGGTACACACTGCTGCCACTGTGCGTCGGTGGTGGAGGGAGTCAATGTTTGTGGATGGTGTGCCAATCAAATAGGCTGCTTTGTCCTGGATGATGTCAAGCTTCTTGAGTGTTGTTGGAGCTGCAGCCATCCAGGCGAGTGCAGAGTATTCCATCACACTCTTGACTTGTGCCTTATAGATGGTGGATAGGCTTTGGGGAGTCAGGAGGTGAGTTACTCGCTGCAGGATTCCTGGTCTTACACCTGCTTCATTTATGATAAACTGTTAATTGTTTAGTTCAGTAAAGTGTGTTCTATTGTGATGAGAATAGTGTATCTGATGGACTGTTTCAGCAAGTGGGAAAATGAGAAAAAAATGCTGTGACCTGTGGAGAAGCTGGACTGAATTAACAGTGCACACCTCTCGCCTCGGGTCATAACACAAGGAAGAAGGTACAACACAGGCAATGGCGAAAGAGCAGGTAATTAAGAAACAAGAAGGGTTTAAAATTGATAAAGTGGACATATTAGATAGGCTGTCTAGAGGTAAAGTGAATAAAGCACCAGGGCCAATGAGGTGCATCCAAGGATTATGAGGGAAGTGATGGTGGAAATCGCAGAGGCACTGGCCATAAATTCTCAATCTTCCTTAGACTAGGGGTGATGCCGGAGGACTGGAGAATTGCAAATATTACATCCTTGTTCAAAAATGGGTGTAAAGATAATCCCAAGAACTCCAGGCCAGTCAATTTAACTGCAGTGGTGGGGAAACTTCTAGTAATAATAATTCGGGACAAATTAATAGTCACATGGACAAATTCGGGTTAAGTAAGGAAAACAGCATGGATTCCTGAAGGGCAAATACTATTTAACTAACAGCCTGGAGATTTTGAGAAGGTAACAGAGAGGGTTGATGAGGGCAATGCTATTGATGTGGTGTATTGTATTTACAAAAGGCATTTGATACTGTGCCACACAACAGACTTGTGAGAAAACTTATAGTTCATGAATGAAAAGGGACGGTAACAACATGGATACGGCTTTGGCTGAGTGGCAGGAAAGAAAGAATTGTAGTTTGTGGATGTTTTTGGGGGGCTGGAGGAAAGGATGGAGGTCCCCAGGGGTCAGTGTTGGCACCCTTGATTTTCCTGATATATATTACAAGAGCGACGTCTCAATTCATTCCATCTTCGCTGCCTCCGGAGAATCCTTGGCATCAGGTGGCAGGACCATATCTCCAACGTGGAAGTCCTCGAGGCGCTTGAAATGGCTTGGCCATGTGAGCCACATGGAAGATGGTAGGATCCCCAATGACGCATTGTACAGCGAGCTTGTCACTGGTATCAGACCCACCGGCCATCAGTGTCGCTGCTTTAAAGACATCTGCAAACGAGAAATGAAGTCCTGCGACATTGACCACAAGTTGTGGGAGTCAATTGCCAGTGATCTCTAGTGCTAGCAGATAGCCATAATGGCGAGTCTGAAGAATGGCAAGTCGAAGAGACTTAACATTTGGCAGGAAAAAAGACAAAAGCACAAGGAGAGAGCCAACCGTGAAATAGCCTCGACAACCAATTTTATCTGCAGCGCCTGTGGAAGAGCCAATTCACTCTAGAATTGGCCTTTATAGCCACTCCAGGTGCGGCTCCACAAACCACTGACCACCTCCAGGCGCTTATACATTTTCTCTCGAGACAAGGAGGCCAAAGAAGGTAACTGACCAAGACCATGGTGTTCAGGGCACAATTTCAGAGTTTGCAGATGATACGAAACGTGGAAGCATTGTGAACTGTGAGGAGGATGGTGTTGAATTTCAAAAGTACTTAGACAACTTGGTGGAATGGGCAGGCAGGTGGCAGATGAATTTCAATGCAGAGAAATATGAAGTGATTCATTTTGGTAGGATGAATATTGAGATAATGTAAAATAAAGGGCACCATTCTAAAGGAGCAGAGAGACCGAGGTGTATATGTGCATAAGTCATTGATGTTGGCAGGAGAGGTTGAGAGAGCATTTAATAAAGCATACAGTATCCTGGGCTTTATTAACAGGGACATTCAGTACAAGAGCAAGCAAGTTATGTTGAACTTATATAAAACACTGATTCAGCCTCAGCTGAAGTATTCTGTCCAATTCTGGGCACCACACTTTAGGAAGATTGTGAGGGCATTGGAGAGAGTACAGAAAAGATCCATGAGAATGCTTCCAGGCATGAGGAATTTCAGTTATGAAGATAGACAGGAGAAGTTAGGATCATTTTCCTTGGAGAAGAGAAGGCTGAGAGGTGAGTTGATTTGATAGAGTTGTTCAAAACCATGAGGGGTCTGGACAGAGGAGACAGAGAGAAACTGTTTCCACTCGTGAAAAGAATCGAGAACGAGAGGGCACAGATTGAAATTAATGGGTAAGAGAGGCAGAAGTGACATGAGGCAATATTTTCTCACGCAAGGAATGGCTAAGGACTGGAATGTACTGCCTGAGAATGTGATGGAGACAGGTTCAATTGAAGCATTCAAAATGCAATTAGACTGTTATCTGAAAAGGAAGAATGTGCAGGGTTATGGGGAGAAGGCGGGGAATGGCACGAGGTTAATTGCTCTTTCGGAGAGCCGATGTGTACATGATACACTGAATAGCCTCTTTCTGTGCTGTAACAATTATGTGATTCCCTGATTCATGCCTTTGTTACCTCTGTGCATAACTATTCCAACTCACTCCTGGCTGATCTCCCACATTCTACTCTCTGTAAACTTGAGGTCATCCAAAACTCTGCTGCCCATGTCCCAGCTCACACCAAGTTTTCTTCCTCTATCACTGACCGACATGGCTCCCAGTCAAGCAATGTCTTGATTTTAAAATTCTCATCCTCGTTTTCAATACCTCCATAGAACAAAGAACAAAGATAATTACAGCACAGGAACAGGCCCTTCGACCCTCCAAGCCTGCGCCGATCCAGATCCTCTATCTAAACATGTCACCTATTTTCTAAGGGTCTGTATCTCTTTGCTTCCTGCCCATTCATGTATCTGTCTAGATACATCTTAAAAGACCCTATCGTGAACGCGTCTACCACCTCCGCTGGCAACGCATTCCAGGCACCCACCACCCTCTGCGTAAAGAACTTTCCACGCATATCCCCCCTAAACTTTTCCCCTCTCACTTTGAACTCGTGAACCCTAGTAATTGAATCCCCCACTCTGGGAAAAAGCTTCACCCTGTCTCTCCCTCGCATGATTCTGTACACCTCAATCAGGTCCCCCCTCAACCTCCGTCTTTCTAATGAAAATAATCCTAATCTACTCAACCTCTCTTCATAGCCAGCGCCCTCCATACCAGGCAACATCCTGGTGAACCTCCTCTGCACCCTCTCCAAAGCATCTACATCCTTTTGGTAATGTGGCGACCAGAACTGCACGCAGTATTCCAAATGTGGCCGAACCAAAGTCTTATACAACTGTAACATGACCTGCCAACCCTTGTACTCAATACCCCGTCCGATGAAGAAAAGCATGCCATATGCCTTCTTGACCACTCTATTGACCTGCGTTGCCACCTTCAGGGAACAATGGACCTGAACACCCAAATCTCGCTGTACATCAATTTTCCCCAGGACTTTTCCATTTACTGTATAGTTCACTCTTGAATTGGATCTTCCAAAATGCATCACCTCGCATTAGCCCTGATTGAACTCCATCTGCCATTTCTCTGGCCAACTCTCCAATCTATCTACATTCTGCTGTATTCTCTGACAGTCCCCTTCACTATCTGCTACTCCTCCAATCTTAGTGTCGTCTGCAAACTTGCTAATCAGACCACCTATACTTTCCTCCAAATCATTTATGTATATCACAAACAACAGTGGTCCCAGCACGGATCCCTGTGGAACACCACTGGTCACACATCTCCATTTTGAGAAACTCCCTTCCACTGCTACTCTGTCTCCTGTTGCCCAGTCAGTTCTTTATCCATCTAGCTAGTACACCCTGGACCCCATGCGCCTTCACTTGCTCCATCAGCCTACCATGGGGAACCTTATCAAACGCCTTACTGAAGTCCATGTATACGACATCTACAGCCCTTCCCTCATCAATCAACTTTGTCACTTCCTCAAAGAATTCTATTAAGTTGGTAAGACATGACCTTCCCTGCACAAAACCATGTTGCCTATCACTGATAAGCCCATTTTCTTCCAAATGGGAATAGATCCTATCCCTCAGTATCTTCTCCAGCAGCTTCCCTACCACTGACGTCAGGCTCACCGGTCTATAATTACCTGGATTATCCCTGCTACCCTTCTTAAACAAGGGGACAACATTAGCAATTCCCCAGTCCTCCGGGACCTCACCCGTGTTTAAGGATGCTGCAAAGATATCTGTTAAGGCCCCATCTATTTCCTCTCTCGCTTCCCTCAGTAACCTGGGATAGATCCCATCCGGACCTGGGGACTTGTCCACCTTAATGCCTTTTAGAATACCCAACACTTCCTCCCTCCTTATGCCGACTTGACCTAGAGTAATCAAACATCTGTCCCTAACCTGAACATCCGTCATGTCCCTCTCCTCGGTGAATACCGATGCAAAGTACTCGTTTAGAATCTCACCCATTTTCTCTGACTCCACGCATAACATTCCTCCTTTGTCCTTGAGTTCTCTAGTTACCCTCTTGCTCCTTATATATGCTCCCTATCTCTGTAATATCCTTCAGCTCCACAATCCGCCAAGATATCTGTGCATCTCTAATTCTGGCCTCTTGTGCAGCCCTGATTTTCATCACTCCACCACTATTACATGCACCTTTAGCTAATGAGGCTCCAAGTTCTAGAATACCCTCCCTTCACCTCTCCGCTTCTCGACCTCGCTTTCATCCTTTAACACGCCCGTTAAAACCTACTTCTTTGACCAAGCTTTAAACTAGTATCTCATTTTCGGGAAGCACCTTGGGACATTTCATTATGTTAAAGGCGCTATATAAATATAAATTGTTGTTGAAGTTTGCCAAACATGATTTGTTATTACCAGACCCCTACTGCGTCTTGTTTGTTATCGTATGTTTTTCAAAGAAACGAATATATTTCTCCTGGGTTGTGACCCCATGAAATTTACCCAGTAGTGATGCGTGTCTGACTGCTCAGTAATTACAGGGTTTACTCTATCTCTCCTTTTCTAAACAGGGTGTAACAATTACAGTGCTCCAGTCCTCTGTCATCGCTCCCATATCCAAGGAGGATTGAAAGATTCTGGCCAGTGCCTCTACTATTTTCACCATTCCTTCCCTCAGTAACCCTCACGCATCCTGTCCAGAGTAAATTTTCTGCTTTATTGTGGTATGCAAGGTGTCGGAATGAAAGAGGTTAACGGAATCTATTTGCTCAGTGACTGTAATTAATGTCAGTCTCTATGGAACCTAATTATTTCACTGGAGGTGCTCCATCTTCTAATAGTAAGGGACTCTTTTCAATGTGTTTTCACATAGTGTGAGTGGGAGCATCATCCCTGACACTAATAGGGACCAGCGTTTCCAGAGAGAGGGGGAGGATAGATCAGAATCCAAGGACAATAGATTGGAATCTGACAATAATGGGTCAGAATCTGAGAACAATAGATTGTAATGTTACAAAAATGGGCAGGGGGTTATCCTGGGATCTTGACACTCTTTCTGCATACTATGATCGGCTACCATTAGCATCTCGCATCAATTACGCAGTGAACATTATTCAATACATTTACTATCTCATCCTCGCTATCGTTGGTGTTCCTGGTAAGTCTCTATATCCAGCTCTTCATTCTATAAACCATGTTAAACTGCATTACTGTACTTCTCATTTACTCTGCCCTTGCTGATTTTGGTATCCCTCCAGCTATTATCTTTATATAACCATTGCTATCCGCATTATGGTTTGTTTAATTTAATCTCTCATCTTTGCTTCTGTTGTTGCCCCGGTAAGACTCTAGTTCCAGCCATGAGATATGTAAACCTTGCTTCACTGAAATACTGATTTGGAATTTATTTATTTTTTTGAAGACTGAAGCTAGTGTCATTGGTCTCCATAAGAAACTTCATACCCTATTTGTGAACCACTTACCTTTCACTGGCCAGTGTCTGAGACTGAACAAGACAGTCTACAACCTCTGTAGTAATTTAAACCTGAGCTGATTTCACCTCCATATTCTCTCCATCAACAAACATGCCTACTACCACCTCTGCAATAACTGCCATCTCCACCTCGGCCTCAGCCCATCTGCTGCATAAACTCTCATCTGTGCCTTTGCTAAATCTACACGTGACTATTCCAGTTCTATCATGGTCACCTTCCCAGTTATAAACCTCCATAAACCACAACCCAGCCTGCGGAGCTTTCTCAGTGAACATCAACGTCAGCTCGAGGAACACCTCATTGTCGGATTAGGCATTCTGCAGACTTCCAGACTGAACATTGAGTTCAATAATTTCAGATCAAGACTGGCTCTTTTAATTATTTTGCTTTATCATTTTTTTTGCCATGTCCTGGCCTTAAACTGGATTTTTTTATGTTGCTGCTTTTGGCTTGGGCTGTTAATTATTTTGTCATTTAACACCTTCGCTGCACTAACGCTTTGTCTTTCACCACACCACAAGCACACTCTCTTTGCCTTTGCCCCATGACCTCCTTGTCAGTTAATCTCTATGACCCTCTGTCCTTTCAACACCTCTTTTTTCTCTTTTGCCCCACCCTTGCTTTATTTCCTTAAAACCTGACCTTTCTAACCTTTGCCAATTCTGATGAAAGGTCACAGGCCTAAAGCTTTAACTCTGCTTCACTCTCCACAGATGCTTCCAGACCTGCTGAGTCTTTCCAGCACTTTTTGTTTTCATTTAAGACTTGTAGTGGAGTTCCCCAGGGATCAATGTTGGGATCGTTTCTCTTCCTGACAAATATTAATGACATGGACCTTGGTGCACAGGGAACAATTTCAAAGTTTGCAGATGATGCAAAACTTGGAAGCATTGTGAACTGTGAGGAGGATAGTGTAGAAATTCAAACGGACATAGACAAGTTGGTGAAATGGACAGACAGGTGGCAGATGAAGTTCAATGTGGAGAAATGTGATGTGATTCATTTCGATAGGAAGAACATGGAGAGGCAATATAGAATAAATTGTACAACTCTAAAGGGTGTGCAGGAGCACAGGACCTGGGTGTATATATGCATGGGTCATTGAAGTTGGCAGGAGAGGTTGAGAGCACTTAATAAACCAGACAGTATCCTGTGCTTTATTCACAGCAGCATGGAATGCAAAAGCAAAGAGGTTATTTTGAACTTGTATGAGACACTAGTTTGGCCTCAGTGGCAGTATTACGTCTAGTTCTGGGCACCACACTTTAGGTAACGTGAAGACATTGGGGAGTGTACATAAACATTCACAAGAATGGTTCCAGAGATGAAGAATATCAGTAATGAAGAGAGACTGGAGAACTGGGAACATTTTCCTTAGAGAAGAGAAGGCTGAGAGGAGATTAAAAAAAAAGGTATTCACAATTATGAGGTGTCTGGACAGAGTGGATAGGGAAAAACTGTCCCCACTCCTGAAAGGTTTGAAAACGAGAGGGCAAAGAATAAAAGTTATTGGTAAAAGAAGCAGAAGTAACATGAAGAAAACTTTTTCACACAGCGAGTGCTTAAGGTCTGGAATGCACTGCCTGAGAGTGTGGTGGAGGCAGATTCAATCGAGGCATTCAGGAGGAAATTGGATAGCTGTCTGAAAAGGAAAATTGTACAGAGTTACAGGGAGAAGGCAGGGGAGTGACACTAGATAAATTGCTCTTTTGGACAGCCAGTGCAGACACGATGGACTGAATGGCCGCCTGTAACAATTCTGTGATTCTGTGACAGTTGACCACAAAATGAGCTTCCACCGTTATATTCTTGCCATCACTATCACCACCTATTTCCACTTCAATAACATCGCCTGATTTCACCCCTGTCTTAACTCATCCGCTGCTGAAGCTCTCAGTCATGTTTTCATTACCTGTAGACTGGACTATTCGAACTCATTCTCCCACATTCTACTGTCTGTAACCTTGAGGTCATCTAAAACTCTGCTGCCTGTGCCTTAACTCACAGCAAGTCTCATTCCCCGATCACTGACCGACATCAGCTCACAGTCAAGCAATGTCTTGATTTTAAAATTCTCATTCTTGTTTTCCAATCCCTCCATTGCCTCACCCCTCACGAACTCTGTAATCCCCTCCAGCCCCACAAACCTCTGAGATATCTCTGCTCCTCCAATTCTGGCCTCTTGTGCATCCCTGATTTTAATTACTCCACCTTCAGTTGCCTCGGCCCAAAGCTCTGGAATACACGCCCTACACAGCTCCATCTCTCCATCTCTCCACCTCGCTTTTATCCTTTAAGACACTCCTTTAAAACTTGCCTCTTTGACCAAACATTTGGTCACCTAACCTAATATCTCCCTTGGTGGTTCAGTGTTATACTTTGTTTCATAATGCTGCTGTGAAGTACCTTGGGATAAGTTCTTGCTGAACTTTGCCAGACATGAATTGTCATTAGCATATCCATGTGGCTTGAAATTTATTATGCTATGCTTTTCCAAGCAAATAATATTTCTGTCCTGGGTTGTGAAATTTCACCACCACTGACGTCAGATTGACTGGACAGTACAGGGTTTACCACATCCCTCCTTCTTGTAAATTAAGTGTATAATTTGCAGCCCTCCAGTGCTCTGTCATCACTCCGATATCCAAAGAGAATTGACAGATTCTGTGCAGTGCTTCTTCCATTTGCACCATTCCTTCTCTCACCAACCCTCAGAATTCCCATCCAGACCGGGTAAATGTTCTAGTTTATTGTTATACAAAAATTGTTGGATTGAAAAGGGTTAACTGAACCTGTTTGTTCAGTGACTGCAATTAATGTCAGTCTCCATGGACCCTAATTGTGTCACTGGAAGATTTCCCTCTTCTATTAATAAGGGGCTCCTTTCAATGTGTTATCACATAGTGTCAGTGGGAGTATCACATCACTCCCGGCACTAACAGGGATCAGTGGCTCTGGAGAGAGGAAGAGGAAAGATCAGAATCAGAGTACAATAGATTGGAATGTTACAACAATGAGCAGGAGTTTCATCTGGGAGTTTAACTTTCTTTCTGCATATTATGATCAGTTCTCATTAAACAGTCTGATCTATTACTCACTCAGGAATATTCAATACATTTACTACCCCTTCCTGGCTATTATTGGTGTCCCTAGTAAGTCTCTGTATCTAGCTATTAATTCTATAAACCATGTTTAACTGCATTACCATTCTTGTCATTTCCTCTGCCCTCCTTGCTGCTGTTGTTATTCCTGGCAAATTTCAGTCTCCAGATATTAGCTCTATAAACCATTGCTATGTGCATTAGAGTGCTTGTAATTTACTCTCCCATCTTTGCTGTCTCTGGTAAGTCTTTATTTCCCGCTATGAGATCTGTAAAATTTGTTTCACTGAAATAATGTTCTTGCTATTTAAATTTGGGAAGAGTGCAGTTGTCATTGGTCTCCATAAGAAATTCCATCCACTATCCATGAACCACGATCTCCTCATTGCCAAATATCTGATGCTGAACCAGACAGTTTGCAACCTCTGTGTTCTATTTAAATCTGAGCTGAGTTCATCTCCATATTCTCACCAACCCTGCCTACTATCACCTCTGTACTAACACACATCTCCACCTCTGCCTCAGCCTATCTGCTGCAGAAACATTAATCTGTGCCTTTGTTAAATACACACTTGACTATTCCAATTCTATCCTGGTCACCCTCCCATTTATAAACCTTCATAAACCACAGCCCATCCGGAACTCTGCTGCCTGTATTCTAACTCACACCAATCCCGATCACCCATCACCCTTGTGCTCACTGATTTACATTGATTCCCAGTCTGGCAGCACCTTAATTTTATTATTCTCATTCATGTGTTTGAATCCCTCCATGGCCTCACCCCTCCAGTTAGTCCCATTCTCCTGACCGTTCCCATATTCCTTTTGGCCTTCTAGTATTTTCTTCAATTAGCTTTAAAAATAAACTTCACCCCCTCTTTATTCTCCCACTGACCACGATTTTCAGCTCCACAGCGCCACAGGGCCCAACGTCATGGACGCTTGGATCCATAAAATGGTATGAGCTGAGCTGCCGGTCACTTCCAGTGCTCCATGCTGGACAGGGATTTAGCGCTAGACAGGGATTTAGCCCGGCTTTATCAAGCATGTGCTGGTAGTGTGAGGAAGGGTCTGAATATGGTGCCACTCAGCCATTGCAGCAGCTTTGATATATGTCTTTGAAACTTGGCCTGTGCATGTCCACTGACCACCTGTGTTAGTCATTCTCAGCTGAACATATATTCAGCAGCACGAGGAGCCCCTCTAGTGTTATTTAAAAGGACCAGACATCCGAATTACAGGCGAGGGGTTTTTGACTTACTTTTGCTATTGTAAAGTTAGTGGAGGTGCTGTGGATGGTTTTCTGGATGTTGTGTTGTGAGCTGCTGCAGACATTCAGGGAGGACAGAGGATTTGGTGACCCAACTCTGGACGAGGTATGGGGACTGTAGTTGCAGTTTCTCTGGGTCTGTAACATGACCAACAAATGGAGCAGAGGATGTTGAGAGGGGGCGCTCTCTAAAGAGGGAGGAGGAAGGGGCTTTACCCTACCCACCCTGGGTTTTCCAAGAGCACTTCCCCTACCTTACCTTCACCAGGAGCAGTGTGTGAGGTGACTCTGATTCAAAAAGGAGTTAGCCACAGAGCTGTGTCACCTCCTGCAACACATGGAGCCTCACGCCAGAGTGAGGACGGAGCTGTCAGTGGACGTTAAGATCGCAGTTTCATTGAAACTCTATGTATTTGGATATTTCCAGGCAGGAGCAGGAGACATATCCAGTATAGAGTAGTAGAGGTTGATGGAGTCACAGCGTCATTTACGACACATAAGGAGGCCATTCGCCCATCATTTCCGGTTCTATGTGGAACAATCCAGTCAGTCTCAATCCCCTGCTCAATCCCCATAGCCCTGTAAGTGCATTTCCTTCAGGTTCCACCCAGTTTCCTTTTGAAGTCTTTGATTATCTCGGCTTCCACCACTCTCATGGGCAGTGAGTTCCAGATCGTTACCATCCACTGTGTTAAAAAGTTCTTCCTCATATTCCACCTGCATCTCTTACCCAAAATGTTCCATTTGTGACCCCTAGTCCGTGTTTCATCACGGGAACAGCTTTTCCTTCAATATCTTATCTAAGCTTATAATAATCGTGTACACCTCTATCAAATCTATCTCAATCCCCATTGCTCCAGGGACAACAAATCCAGCTTCTCCAAACTGACCTTGTAACTAAACCCCCTATCCCTGAAACCATTCTGGTAAATCGCCACTGCACTCTCTCAAGGACCTTTACATCCTTCCTAAAGTGTGGTGATTAGAACTGGACAGAGCTCTCTAGTTCGAGTCTAACCAAAGCATTACAAAGTTTCAGCGTAGCATCTATAACAGCATACCTGGCACAAAAGAAAAAAAAAGGGAAAGGTAGCCAAATTATGGCTTGCAGGGGAAATTAGAGATAACATTAGATCCAAGGAAGAGGCACACAAATTCTCCAGGGAAAAAAAATACAACAGACCTGAGGATTGGGAGCAGTTTTGAATTCAGCATAGGAGGACATAGGGATTGATTAAGAAGCAGCAAATAGAGTACGAGAGTAAGCTTGTGTGGGCATTAAAACTGACTGTAAAAGTTTCTATAGGTATGTGAAGAGAAAACAATTGGTGAAGACAAATGTAGGTCCCTTACACTCAGAAACAGGGGAATTTATTATGCGGAACAAAGAAATGGCTGACCATCTAAGTGCATACTTTGATTCTGTCTTCACAAAGGAGGACACAAATATCATACCAGCAATGTTGGGGAACACAGGGTTTAGTGAGAGATAGGAAGTTAAATACATCAGTATTAGTAGAGAAATGGTGTTGGGCCTGATAATCTTAATCCAAGAATAATTAAGGAAGTGACCCTAGAAATAGTGGATGCACTGCTGGACATCTTCCTAGATTCCATGGACTCTGGAACAGTTCCTACAGATTGGACGGTAGCTCATGTAACTCCACTATTTAAAAAGGGATATATAGAGAAAACAGGGAATTATAGACTAATGAGCCTGACGTCGAAAGTGGGGAAAATCCTGGAGCCATTATCAGAGATTTTATAGCAGAGCACTTGGAGAACAGTGGTAGAATTGGACAAAGTCATCATGAATTTACGAAAATGAAATCATGCTTGTCAAATCTACTGGAATTCTTCGATGATGTAACTAGTAGAGTTGATGAGGAGGAGCCAGTGGATATGGTTTATTTGGACATTCAGAAGGCTTTTGACAAAGTACCATATAAGAGATTAGAGTGTAAAATTAAAGCAGATGGGATTGGGGGTAGTTTATTGTGATGGATAGAAAATTGGTTGCCAGACAGGAAACAAAGAGTGGGAACAAACGGGTCTTTTTCTGAATGGCAGAACGTGAACAGTGGGTAACACAGGGATCGGTGCTAGGACTCCAGCTACGCACAATATATATTAATGATTTAGATGAGGGATTTAAATGTAATATCTCGACATTTTCAGATGACATAAAATTGGGTGGGAGGGTGAGTTGTCAGGAGGATGCATAGAGGCTTCAGTGTGATTTGGGCAAGTTGAGTGAGTGGGCAAATGCATGGAAGATGCAATATAATTGTGGGCAAATGTGAGGTTATCCACTTTGGTAGCAAAATCAGGAAGGCAGATTATTATCAGAACTGGTATAAACTGAGAGAAGGGAATTATTGATGTTCTCGTACACGAGTTGCTGAAGGTATGCATGCGGGTGTAACAGGCGGTAAAAAGGCAAATGGTACGCTGGCCTTTATAACGAGCGGATTCGTGTACAGGAGCAGGGATGTCTTGCTGCAATTATACAGAGCCTTGGTGAGGTCACATCTGGAATATTGTGTTCAGTTTTGGTCTCCATATATGAGGAAGTAGGTTCTTGCAATAGAGGGAGTGCAGCGAAGGTTTACCAGACTCATTCCTGGAATGGCGGGACTGATGTATGAGGAGAAGCTGAGTCGGTTAGGATTATATTCGCTGGAGTTCAGAAGAGTGAGGGAGGGATCTCATAGAAACCTGCAGAATTATAATCAGTCTGGACAGACTAGATGCAGGAAGGATGTTCCCGATGTTGGGGTGTCCAGAGCCAGGGGTAACAGTCTAAGGATAAGGGGTAAACCTTTCAGGACTGAGATGAGGAGAAATTTCTTCACCCAGAGAGTGGTGAGCCTGTGGAATTGGCAACCACAGGGAGCAGTCGAGGCCAAAGCATTGTATGTTTTTAAGAAGGTGTTAGATATAGCTCTTGGTTCGAAAGGGATCAAAGGATATGGGGGGTAACGATTACTGAGTTGGATGATCAGCGATGATCATAACGAATGGCGCAGCAGGCTCGAAGGACAGAATGGCCTACTTCTGCTCCTATTTTCTATGTTTCTATGTTTCCCTGCTTTTGTATCCTTGCCTCCAAGATCTGATATGTTTTACTAAACACTCTCCTAATATGTCCTGCCACCTGCAATGATAAATGCATATGGAGCCCCAGGTCCCTCTGCTCCTGCACAATGTTCAGAACTGTGTCATTAAGTCTATCTTGCCTTCCTATTCCTTCTGGCATAAGGCATCACCTCACACTCCTCTGTACTAAATTCCACCTGCCATTTCTCTGTTAATTCTGCTGGATTGTCGATATCCTGTTGCAGGCAGTTTGTGTCATCCTCAGTGTTTGCCACGCATCCAAGTTCGGTGTCATTGGCAAGCCTTGAACTTCTGCTCTGTATTCCAAGACTCAAGTCATTTATATATAGCAAAAAACAAGTGGTCCTAGCACTGACCCTTGGGGATCATCACTGCCTACCATCCTCCAGTCTGATAAACAACCATTTAACACTACTCACCCTTTTCTTTCCATCAATCAATATTTGATCCAATTGGATGCTAATCCATGTGATTCAATTTTGTTATCCAACATTTTAGAACATAGAACATAGAACAGTACAGCACAGTACAGGCCCTTCGGCCCACGATGTTGTGCCGAACCTTTAACCTACTCTCAGATCAAACTACCTACACACCATTCATTCTACTATCATCCATGTACCTATCCAAGAGTCACTTAAATGTCCCTAATGTATCTGCTTCTACTACCGCCGCTGGCAGTGCGTTCCACGCACCCATCACTCTCTGTGTAAAGAACCTACCTCTGACATCTCCCCAAAACCTTCCTCCAATCATCTTAAAATTATGCCCCCTGGTGATAGCCCTTTCTGCCCTGGGAAAATGCCTCTGGCTATCCAATCTATCTATGCCTCTCATCATCTTGTACCCCCTCTGTCAAGTTACCTCTCATCCTTCTTCGTTCCAATGAGAAAAGACCGAGCACCCTCAACCTTTCTTCGTAAGACATGCCCTCCAGTCCAGGCAGCATCCTGGTAAATCTCCTCTGCACCCTCTCTAAAGCTTCCACATCCTTTTGTGTGGTACTTCATCAAACGCTTTCTTAAAATCCATGGAGATCATCCACCACATTCTTTTCATCAACCTGCTCTGTTATTTCATCAAAATAAATTCAATTAGTTCATGAAAGCATGATCTGCTTTTTAAAAATCCGTGCGGACAACCCTTAATTAACTCAAACATCTCCTAGTGTGTTTTGATTTTTTTCCCGCTGATTTAGTTTCTAAAACCTTCCTCAAAACTGATGTTAAACTAACTGACCAGTAGTTGCGAGGCCTGTGTGTTGTCCATTCCCATTGATAATTCTGGGAGGTGAGGGTGACCATCTATGTCATCGTTTTTTCGCTCAGCAGGGAGAAGCAGAATGAGAGATCCCGTGGCTTTGTCAGGATAGCGGGAATCCTGATGGTGTAGGTGTCTCTGCGGGGGCCCCATGTCAATGGGGAGAAGTACAGGAACTGAAAGAACTCTCACTCCATTAAAGTACAGTTGGTGTGTGAGCATGCCCAGTACATCATGTTGGTGAATGTTCACTACCCTGTCAGCAGCCACCATACCTTCATTCTGAAGCAGTCAGCCATTCTCAACACTTAGGGCTTCCATACAGAACCAGAATGTGGCTCCTCGGAAGCAAAGAAAAAAACCGTCTCGACGCAGCTCATGTTTCTACATCCCCAAACCACCTACCACCGCCACCCAACCTCCCACAATTAACATGTGTATAATGTGAGCAATGGAGTCACCAGGAACATGGTGGGACAGACCATCGGTGTGATGAAGCAATGCTTCCAATGTCTGAACCGCACGGGGAGAGCCCTCCAGTACACACTGAAGCAGGTGTCCAAGTTCATGGTGTTCTGCTGCACTCTTCATATCATCACCATCATGAGGACACAGGCATTGGCACCAGGAATCCGGAGGACACCTCAGGAGGAGGAGGAGGACACAGGGAGGATATTTCCTGGACGCCTTCGAACTAGACAGGCTGTCGGAGAGTCCCTGCTAAGATTTTGTTTCCCATAGGACAACTTCCCTTTCCCACCATGGATCCCCCATTCTCCACCATTTCACCCATCTGAGATGCCCCATCACAGTGTTCCCTTGGTCACCATCCTGTAATAAAAACCACCAACATAAACCTTTTCAGTAACATCTTTATCCAACAACACATCCAATTATACAAAAGGAAAATGGAACTATTCACCCTTGTATATTCCCTTCGTCTCTGTCTTGTGCGTTCCCTCGACTTGCCTCGTGCTCCCCAGTGTTTCCCTAGTGACTGCAGCATGGCTGGTGGAAGACTGCTGACTTTCATTCAGGGAGACTGCAGATGACCTTGCAGGACGTCCTCGAGCAGCTCTGGGCCTTGAGGGCTTCGATTCAAACTGTACCACCTCGACGTAGGCAGCAGCCCAGTAATGTTCTGATCTGAGTCCTGTGTATTATAACACGTTTGTGACCTCGCTGTCCGGGAGCTGCCACATGCACTATCCTTTCCCCCTGCCCTGGCTGCAGTTCGTGCGTGTTCGATGAATCAGCATGTGCAGATTCCGACTCTATACCAGCCTCTAAGGCACATACAGTGGAAGTATTTGAGCTGGAGGCTGTCAGTATCAGACTAAGTGATGGGGCTTCACCATCAGTCCTGTGCTGATGCTCTCTCTCTGTCTCCTGGAGCTGCTGTGACTGGGAAGCTGGCAGTTTTGGGGTAACATTGGGAAGTGTAAAATCAGAAGGGTCGTATTGGGATGAGAGATTGTGGGTGGGTTGGAAAGCAGGAGGTCCATGATCCCACCATCTGCAGCTTGTACATCATCCCAGACAGCAGGATGTGGGGGGAGGTGGGAGTTAAGAAGGGGCATAAGGCAGGAACATAGCATCATCCTGAATACTCTCAGCGATGCCGGATGCCACGGGCTCTGTCACAGCCGGTCCCATGATGTGAAGAACCATCTCCTCCCTCAAGCTCAGGGGTTGAAGGTATGCCTGGCACTCGCCGGTTCACTTGCTGCTCCCTGTGAATATGGATCACCTTGGCCAGAAAGAAAGAAGGCAGAATATTAATGATTGTTTTACACTGTGTTTTGATGATGTGCCTGCCATAGCTGAATAGCTGTAGGTAATTGGAGGCAGTGAGAGGTGGGTGTGAGGCTGCTATCAGTACAAGGTGTGTGAGGGTGAGGTGGAGTATGTGAATGTGGTGAGGTGGAGTATGTGAATGGGTGAGGTGGAGTATGTGAATGGCATTGTTAATCAAGGAAAGTATTACAGCGGCAGAAAGGACGTTTGAGGACTCGTCTACTGAGGTAGTATGGGCCGAGGTTAGAAACAGGAGAGGAGAGGTCACCCTGTTGGGAGTTTTCTATAGACCTCCGAATAGTTCCAGAGATGTAGAGGAAAGGATAGCGAAGATGATTCTCGACAGGAGCGAGAGTAACAGGGTAGTGGTTATGGGGGACTTTAACTTTCCAAATATTGACTGGAAATACTATAGTTCGAGTACTTTAGATGGGTCTGTTTTTGTCCAGTGTGTGCAGGAGGGTTTTCTGACACAGTATGTGGACAGGCCAACCAGGGGCGATGCCACATTGGATTTGGTACTGGGTAATGAACCCGGCCAGGTGTTCGATTTAGATGTAGGTGAGCACTTTGGCGATAGTGATCACAATTCGGTTAGGTTTACCTTAGCGATGGGCAGGGACAGGTATATACCGCAGGGCAAGAATTATAGCTGGGGGAAAGGAAATTATGACGCGATTAGGCAAGATTTAGGATGTGTAGGATGGGGAAGGAAACTGCAGGGGATGGGCACAAACGAAATGTGGAGCTTATTCAAGGAGCAGCTAATGCGTGTCCTTGATAAGTATGTACCTGTCAGGCAGGGAGGAAGTTGTCGAGCAAGGGAGCCGTGGTTTACTCAAGAAGTTGAAGCGCTTGTCAAGAGGAAGAGGGCGGCTTATGTTAGGATGAGACGTGAAGGCTCAGTTAGGGCGCTTGAGAGTTACAAGCTAGCCAGGAAGGATCTAAAGGGAGGGCTAAGAAGAGCAAGGAGAGGACACGAGAAGTCATTGGCGGATAGGATCAAAGAAAACCCTAAGGCTTTCTATAGGTATATCAGGAATAAACGAATGATAAGAGTTAGAACAGGGCCAATCAAGGATAGTAGTGGGAAGTTGTGTGCGGAATCAGAGGAGATAGGGGAAGCGTTAAATGAATATTTTTCGTCAGTATTTACAGTAGAGAAAGAAAATGTTGCCGAGGAGATTAATGAGATACAGCCTACTAGGCTAGATGGGATTGAGATTCACAAGGAGGAGGTGTTAGCAATTTTGGAAAGAGTGAAAATAGATAAGTCCCCTGGGCCAGATGGGATTTATCCTAGGATTCTCTGGGAAGCCAGGGAGGAGATTGCAGAGCCGTTGTTGTTGATCTTCAAGTCGTCATTGTCGACAGGAGTAGTGCCGGAGGACTGGAGGATAGCAAATGTTGTCCCCTTATTCAAGAAGGGGAGTAGAGACAGCCCTGGTAATTATAGACCTGTGAGCCTTACTTCGGTTGTGGGTAAAATGTTGGAAAAGGTTAGAAGAGACAGGATTTATAATCATCTTGAAAAGAATAAGTTCATTTGCGATAGTCAGCACGGTTTTGTGAAAGGTAGGTCGTGCCTCACAAACCTTATTGAGTTTTTCGAGAAGGTGACCAAACAGGTGGATGAGGGTAAAGCCGTGGATGTGGTGTATATGGATTTCAGTAAGGCGTTTGATAAGGTTCCCCACGGTAGGCTATTGCAGAAAATACGCAAGTATGGGGTTGAAGGTGATTTAGAGCTTTGGATCAGAAATTGGCTAGCTGAAAGAAGACAGAGGGTGGTGGTTGATGGCAAATGTTCATCCTGGAGTTTAGTTACTAGTGGTGTACCGCAAGGTTCTGTTTTGGGGCCACTGCTGTTTGTCATTTTTATAAACGACCTGGATGAGGGTGTAGAAGGGTGGGTTAGTAAATTTGCGGATGACACGAAGGTCGGTGGAGTTGTGGATAGTGTCGAAGGGTGTTGTAGGGTACAGAGGGACATAGATAGGCTGCAGAGCTGGGCTGAGAGATGGCAAATGGAGTTTAATGCGGAGAAGTGTGAGGTGATTCACTTTGGAAGGAGTAACAGCAATGCAGAGTACTGGGCTAATGGGAAGATTCTTGGTAGTGTAGATGAGCAGAGAGATCTTGGTATCCAGGTACATAAATCCCTGAAAGTTGCTACCCAGGTTAATAGGGCTGTTAAGAAGGCATATGGTGTGTTAGCCTTTATTAGTAGGGGGATCGAGTTTCAGAGCCACGGGGTCATGATGCAGCTGTACAAAACTCTGGTGAGGCCGCACCTGGAGTATTGCATGCAGTTCTGGTCACCGCATTAGAGGAAGGATGTGGAAGCTTTGGAAAGGGTGCAGAGGAGATTTACTAGGATGTTGCCTGGTATGGAAGGAAGGTCTTACGAGGAAAGGCTGAGGGACTTGGGGTTGTTTTCGTTAGAGAGAAGGAGGAGGAGAGGTGACTTAATAGAGACATACAAGATAATCAGAGGGTTAGATAGGGTGGATAGTGAGAGTCTTTTTCCTCGGATGAGGATGACAAACACGAGGGGACATAGCTTTAAGTTGAGGGGTGAAAGATATAGGACAGATGTCAGAGGTAGTTTCTTTACGCAGAGAGTAGTAGGGGCGTGGAACGCCCTGCCTGCAACAGTAGTAGACTCGCCAACTTTAAGGGCATTTAAGTGGTCATTGGATAGACATATGGATGTAAATGGAATAGTGTAGGTCAGATGATCGGCGCAACATCGAGGGCCGAAGGGCCTGTACTGCGCTGTAATATTCTAATATTCTAATTCTAAAAAAGGTGTGAGTCCTGAGTGTTAGGGACTGCTGATGGGTGAGTGACGGGGGTGTGGTGTATTGAGCAGTGTGAGAGGTTGTTGATGTTGGGGGTAGGGGATGCCATTTGGAGATTAATTCAATGACATTGACCACCCGTATGAGCTCATTAAACTTCTTCTGGCTCTGCTGCCAGAGTCTCGTGGCGAGAATTCTTGCATTGACCTCCCTGGCCACCTTCACCGATTCCCTTCGGAGGACGTTCCTTGAGAGTCTCCACCCCACCACACGGAAACAGAGCCACTCTCCTCCTGTCACCCTTCGTAACTAAGACATCCATCCCCACATCCATGAACCGCAGAAACCTCTGTTGCAGTGTGCTATTTACCTTGTCTCCAATTGCAGAATTTACAGTGAGCACCAGCAGCCTCCAGTGAATCAGTGCATCACCTCTTTAAGAGGGACAGACTGCGTTTAAAAGCTGAACCTGGCTGAAACATGTGTCAGCCTCACACACCTTTAGGGCCCTCTTAAGCATCCAGACAGACAGCAGCGCGGGTTACCCGGGGTGGCATGTAGAATTCATGGAAATGAAGAGGCAGCAGGAAGTGTGTTTGTCACCTGCCTCAACAGGAACGGGCACGGGCAGATCATGATCCCTCTGCCCAAAAACACGACGTACTCTCTATTTCTATTTGCTGTTCTCTCTTTCACACTTTCTCACACTCTGTCTTTCTCTCTCTCTTCACTCACTTTCTCTTGCTCATTAAATAAGAGATTGATGCAGCACAGAAGAAGGCTATTCTGCCCTTTGTGTCAGTGCTGTCTCTTCGAAAGAGCCATCTAATTAGTTCCTCTTTCCTCCTCTTTCCCCAGACTCCTGTTTTTCTTTTCCTTTTCAAGTATTTGCTAAATTGCCTTTTGAATGATATTATTGAATCTGCTTCCACCATGTTTTCAGCCAGTGAATTCCAGATCCCAACAACTCGCTGTGGAAGAAAATTCTCCTCATTTCACCTCTGGTTTTTTGTCAATTACCTTCAGCCTGTGTCTTCTTAATACTGAACTTTAGATTTTTGGATTTAGAAATACATCACTCGATCAGGCCCTTCGGCCCACCGAGTCTGTGCCGACCATTAACCACCCATTTATACTAATCCTACACTAATCCCATATTCCTACCACATCCTCACCTGTCCCTATATTCCCCGACCACCTACCTATACTAGGGGCAATTTATAATGGCCAATTTACCTATCAACCTGCACGACTTTTGGCTGAGGGAGGAAACCCACAAACTCCACACAGGCAGTACCCATAATATGAGGCTGCAATGCTTACCACTGCACCACTGTGCCAACCCTGTTTCTGACACTGGAAACAGTTTCACATTGATTACCTTATCAAAACCCTTCATAATTTTGAATTTTATATCAAATCTCCCCTTACCTATCACTGCTCTAATGAGAACAATCCCAGCTTTTCGAATCTATCCACGTAACTGTATTCCCAGATCCCTGGTACCATTCTCGTAATTCACCTCTGTATCTTCACTACGTCCTTGACATCCTTACCAATGTGTGGTGATCAGAATTGGACACAATTCTCCATCTGGGACCTAACCAATGATGTATAAATATCAGCATTTCCTCCTGAGTTTTATTACTCTGTGTCTCTCTCTAACACCAAGGACACTGCATGCTACTAACTAAGATCTGTGTGTTTACACCCTAGGTCTCTCTAATCATGCACTCACTCTATAATGGTATCATTTATTTTATATTTTTTTCTTCTCATACTTCCTACCCAAATGTCTCACTTCACATTTCAATGTGTTAAATTCCATCTGCCATGTTCCTGCCCATTTCATCAGTCAGTCTCTGTCCTCCTGAAGTCTGTTACTATCCTTCTCACTGTTTATTAACATTTCTGAGTTACCTTCCATCTGAAAACTTGGACATTACCCCCTCTGTACACAAGCCCACTGCATTAGCATGCAACACCAGGGATCCCAACAGTCACCCTGGGGAACCCCACTGTGTACTTCGCTCCAGCTGAAAAACAGCCATTATTCCCCACTCTCTGATACCTGTCACCTAACTAATTTCTTGCATGCTGGGATTGAAAAAGAAAAAAAAGGACTTCCATTTATGTAGCGCCTTTCATGACTACTGCATGTTCCAAAGCGATTTACAATCAACGTATACTTATAATGCCGACTCACTCTTGTACTGTCGGAAAAAGGGCAGCCAATTTTCGCACAGCAAGATCCCACAAGCAGCAATGTGATCATGACCAGATCTGTTTTTATGATGTTGCTTGATGGATAAATATTGTCCAGGCCACAGGGAATAAATCCCCTGATCTGCTGCTAAATAATCTCACAGGATCATTAGCATCCACCTGAGAGGGCAGATGGGGCCTTGGTTTAACGTTTCATTCGAAAGACTGCTCATCTAATAGCGCAATACTCCCTCAGTACTGTCGCTGCACTGTCAGCCTTGATTCTTGTGAAAAAGTCATTTCATGACACTTGATCCTGGAAGCTTGTGACTGAAAGTGGAGAGAGCTACAAACTGTGCCTCGGCTGACTTTGGCCCTTTAATCCCATGTATTTCTAATTGGGTCACACGGCTGTTATATAGTACTTTATCAAACACCTTTTGAAACGATAGGAAAATTGTAAAAGTACAGGCAGGAAAAGTCATAGAAACATATAATAGCATTGCATGGAAGGGGGTCATTTGGTCTATGAAGTCTGTGCTTGCTCTTTTGATGAGTTTCCAGTGAGTTCCACACCCTGGATCTTTCCCAGATCCTTGAACTTTTCCCCTTAATATCTAACCAAATCACTTTTTGAACCTACTTTTGAATCTGTATCCTTCAGCCTATCATACAATAATTTGCAAATCCGAAACAAAAATTGCATTACAATAATCCCCATGTCAACTCTGCTTCTTTTTTCCAATCACCATAAATCTATGTCCTCTGGTTAATGGCCCCTCATACATTAGAAACATTATATAATTTACATAAACCCTTCATGATGTTAAATATCCCTATCTGATCACCTTGTAAATGTCCCTGCTCCAAGGAAAACAATCCCAGCTACATAACTGTAATCCCTCATCCCTGGAAAAGTTCCAGTAAAACTCTTCTGTCCCCTCTCCAAGGTTTCATGTACTTCCTAAAGTGTGGTTTCCAGTATTGGACACAATACTCCAGATGGAGCCGGACTAGACTTTTCTATAGGGTTAACACAATATCCTGGCCAGTCTACTCTGTGTCTCTATTAATCAAGCCGAGTAATCTATTTGCTTTGTGAACTGTTTGTTAACCTGTCCAGCTACTTTCAAAGATTGCATACAAACACCTCAGGTCTCTCTGTTACTCTCAATAGCTTTAAAGTTGTGCCATTCAGCTTGTATTATCCCTGGTCATTCATCCGGAAGAAAATGGGCTTATCAGTGATAGGCAACATGGTTTTGTGCAGGGAAGGTCATGTCTTACCAACTTAATAGAATTCTTTGAGGAAGTGACAAAGTTGATGGATGAGGGAAGGGCTGTCGATGTCATATACATGGACTTCAGTAAGGCGTTTGATAAGGTTCCCCATGGTAGGCTGATGGAGAAAGTGAAGTCGCATGGGGTCCAAGGTGTACTAGCTAGATGGATAAAGAGCTGGCTGGGCAACAGGAGACAGAGAGTAGCAGTGGAAGGGAGTTTCTCAAAATGGAGACGTGTGACCAGTGGTGTTCCACAGGGATCCGTGCTGGGACCACTGTTGTTTGTGATATACATAAATGATTTGGAGGAAAGTATAGGTGGTCTGATTAGCAAGTTTGCAGACGACACTAAGATTGGTGGAGTAGCAGATAGTGAAGGGGACTGTCAGAGAATACAGCAGAATATAGATAGACTGGTGAGTTGGGCAGATGGAGTTCAATCAGGGCAAATGCGAGGTGATGCATTTTGGAAGATCCAATTCAAGAGTGAACTATACAGTAAATGGAAAAGTCCTGGGGAAAATTGATGTACAGAGAGATTTGGGTGTTCAGGTCCATTGTTCCCTGAAGGTGGCAACGCAGGTCAATAGAGTGGTCAAGAAGGCATACGGCATGCTTTCCTTCATCGGACGGGGTATTGAGTACAAGGGTTGGCAGGTCATGTTACAGTTGTATAGGACTTTGGTTCGGCCACATTTGGAATACTGCGTGCAGTTCTGGTCGCCACATTACCAAAAGGATGTGGATGCTTTGGAGAGGGTGCAGAGGAGGTTCACCAGGATGTTGCCTGGTATGGAGGGCGCTAGCTATGAAGAGAGGTTGAGTAGATTAGGATTATTTTCATTAGAAAGACGGAGGTTGAGGGGGGACCTGATTGAGGTGTACAAAATCATGAGAGGGAGAGACAGGGTGGATAGCAAGAAGCTTTTTCCCAGAGTGGGGGATTCAATTACAAGGGGACACGAGTTCAAAGTGAGAGGGGAAAGTTTAGGGGGGATATGCGTGGAAAGTTCTTTATGCAGATGGTGGTGGGTGCCTGGAACGCATTGCCAGTGGAGGTGGTAGACTCGGGCACGATAGCGTCTTTTCAGATGTATCTAGACAGATACATGAATGGGCAGGAAGTAAAGAGATACAGACCCTTAGAAAATAGGCGACATGTTTAGAGAGAGGATCTGGATCGGCGTAGGCTTGGAGGGCCGAAGGGCCTGTTCCTGTGCTGTAATTTTCTTTGTTCTTTGTTCTTTGCATGCAGCTCACCATCACCTTCTCAAGGGCAATTATGGATGGGCAATAAATGCTGCCCTAGTCAACGACACCCACATCCCATGAACGGATAATATATATCAAATCTTCTGACAATGTATCTCCTCACACATCTGCCATGCCAATTAAATATTAGGAAGACTGCTGCCGTTGTTTTCAAACCCCACGTCAAAAGTTTCCTAGCTACAGACTGGATCTCTCTCCTTGGCAACTGTCTGAAACTAAAGCAAACTGTTCACAACCTGGTTTCATAGTTGACGCTGCGACGAGCCTCCTGCTAAATATTACTAAAACAGCCTACTTACACTTCCGTATCATCACCCAACTTTGCCCCTCTCTCAGCTCTTCTGCTGATGAAACACTCCCCCTTGCCTGTGTTACCTGTAGACTCGACTAGTCCAACACACTCCTGGCTGGTCTCCCACATTCTACCCTCCATAACATTGAGGTGATCCAATGCACTGCTGCCCATGTCCTAACTCACACCAAGTCCTGTTCACCCATTACCCCCTGGACTCACTGACCTACATTGGCTCCTGGTCAGCAACACCTCAATTTTAAAACTCTCAGCCTTCTTTTCAAATCCTTCATTATCTCACTCCTCCTTATCTCTGTAATCTCCTCCAGCCCGACAACCCTCCGAGATATCTGCACTCATCTATTTCTGGCCTCTTGAGCATCTACGAGTTTAATTGCTCTACCATTGGTGGTCCTGCCTTCAGCTGCCGAGGCACTACGCTCTGGAAGAGGAGAGCAGAACTTCCAGGGAGTAATTCCTGGAAGATAAATGTCAGTGAATTAAACACTAAAATAAAAGCAAAATATTGCGGATGCTGAACACTGGAAATACTCAGCAGGTCTGGCAGCATCTGTGCAGAGAGAAACAGAGTTAATGTATCAGATCTGTGCCCCTTCATCAGAACTGGTAAACGTTAGAAATGTAACAGTCTTTGAGCAAGTGAAAGAGGGGAAGGGGGAAGAAGAACAAGAAGGAAGGACTGTGATGGGACAGAGAGGGGATAGATTAAATTACAGACTGTTACATTCCTAACGTTTACCAGTTCTGATGAAGGGTCAGAGACCGGAAACATTAACTCTGTTTCTCTCTACACAGATGCTGCCAGACCTGCTGAGTATTTCCAGCACTTTCTGGTCTCATCCCTAAGCTTTTGAATTCTCTCCCCAAACCCTAAATGCAATAAGCTGCACTGAGTCCAGTTTTAGCGAGTCCTGCTTGGACAGAGTACTAAATGCAGTAAAGTTATCGAGAGATTGAATTTTAAGTGATCTCAGAGTCGATCTCTTTCCAACAATTTGTTAATTTTACATTTAACATTTCACTTAATTTTAAGCTGAATTTGTACTTTATTTCACAATCTGTTTGTGAGAATTGGACAGTTAATTGATGCTGATGGAAAAGGAGGGTCAGTGTCAGCTTGGATATAAAACTGACTTAATGACAGAAAACAGTGAGTTGCGGTAAATAGTTGTTATTCAAACTGGAGAAAAATAGACAGTAGTGTTCCCCAAGGGTTAGTGCTAGGAACACTGCTTTATTCTGATATGTATAAATGATTTGGATAATGGCTTACAGAGAAACATTTCAAAATTTGCAGGTGATACCAAACTTGGAGGCGGGGCAGGCATTGAGGTTGATACCAATCGATGTCAGAGGACAGAGATAGGCTAGCAGAATGGGCAGACGAGAGGCAAATGGAATTTAATACAGACAAGTGTCAAGTGATGCATTTTATCAGAAGTAACAGGGAGAGGCAATATACACTTAATGGTAAAGTTCGAAAGAGTGTGCAGAGACAAAGGGACATGGGGTTCATGCACATAGATCCCTGAAGGTGGCAGGATATATTGAGAGAGTCGTCAGGAAAGCATATGGGATCTTGGGCTTCATAGATAGAGGTGGTGAGTTCAGAAGAAGGAAAGTTATGCTGTAACTTTATGAAGCTCTGGTTAGGCCCCAAGTGGAGTACTGCATCCAGTTCTGTTCACCACACTTTAGGAAGGATGTGAGGGTCATTGACAGGGTGTAGAGGAGGGTTACTTTAATGGTTCCAGAGATGGAGGATTTTCAGTACAATATAGTCTGTAAAAGCTGGGATTGTCTTCCTTGGAGTAAAGGAGATTGAGGGGAGATTTGATACATGTATACAAGATGATGACCTGTTTGGATAAGGTAGACAGGAAAAGATGTTCCCATTAGCTTATGGTACAATGACTAGAGTTAAGATTGAGGGCAAGAGTTAAGGGGGATGTGATGAACAACATTTTTACACAACGAGTGGTAATGGCCTGGAAATCATTGCCTCCGAGGGTGGTGGAAGCAGAGAAGGTGAATTATTTCAAAAGTATATTGGATGAACACTTGATGTAAATAAACTTGCAGGAATATGGAGTCAGAGCTGGGGAATGAGACTGGCTGGATTTATCGACAAAGAGCTGGCATGGACTCGATGAGCAGAATGGCCTAATTCTGTGCTGAAATGACTATGACTCTACGACTCTCTGACAGGGGAATACTATTACTACTTTTAGTTTAGTTTAGAGATACAGCACTGAAACAGGCCCTTCGGCCCACCGAGTCTGTGCGGACCATCAACCACCCGTTTATACTAATCCTACACTAATTCCATATTCCTACCACATCCCCACCTGTCCCTATGTTTCCTTACCACCTACCTATACTACGGTCAATTGCTAATGGCCAATTTACCGATCAACCTGCAAGTCTTTGGCATGTGGGTAGAAACCGGAGCACCCGGAGGAAACCCACGCAAACACAGGGAGAACTGGCAAACTCCACACAGGCAGTACCTAGAATTGAACCCGGGTCACTGGAGCTGTGAGGCTGCGGTGCCAACCACTGCACCACTGTGCCGCCCTATACTGGGAAAGTTTATAATGGACTGGGCAGTATCACCCTGGAGAACCCCGTGATGTAAGTGAAATGTTTGATGCCCCAGAACGTGGTTAACAAATGTCCTTCACAAACAGAATAAATCAGTTCAGTCCCACTGACAATTCTGGAGTCATTCACAATGGGGAGTAATTTCTCCTCGTTTTCTCTACATAGGACAGCAGTCAGGCTTTTCACTGTGTCCACCACCTCCATGTTGAAAGTCTTGTCAGGGTTAGGTGAGATAAGACAAGTTGCCTGGGCGACAGATTTCTTCAATTGTGTTGCTGCTTCTATGCTCTCTTCAGTCCAACCAGGTTAAATCTGGTCATCATCACCATTAGTTAGTTCATAAAGAGGAGTCACAGTCTCTGCAAATCGAGGGATGAGGGTCCACTGATACCCTGCCAGCCTGAGGATAGGACACAGGGTAGTCTTTGAGGTGGACAGGGGTAGATACTGGATGAGGGTCCACTGATACCCCACCAGCCTGAGGATAGGACACAGGGCAGGACTTTGAGGTGAACAGGGGTAGACACTGGATGGTCTCGGCCTGACGCTGGTGTGGGCTGATGCAGGATGATCTGATCTGGGCACGTAGAAAGGTGACACGGTCTTGCACCAGCTGGGCCTTACGTGGATGTTCTTTTAGTCCAGCTCCCAAAGTCACTGCAGTAGTTCCTGTAAAAGGGTTAAATGTGTGGACACGGTGATGAGAAGATCATCGACATATTGCAGCGAGCAGGAAGACTGTGAAAAGCTCAGAAGGGACCCGGCTACACGTTTGTTGAAAATAGTGGGGTTATTGTGGAACCCCTTGTGACAGACATGTCCAGGAGTACCTCTGGTCCTCAGAAGTGAATGTGAATTTAATTTGTTTCTCTAGTTTTACTGGGATACTCCAATAAACATTAGAGATATCCAGGGTAGAGAAGACAGCCCTGCCACTGAGAATCCGGGAGAGTAGGGTGGGTGTCTATCAGACAACCGGGTTCACGCAGGGTTGACTGAATTGAGTTTGTGGTGGTCAACAGTCAGTCACCAGCTGCCATCCGGCTTTCCAACCAGTCAAATCGGGCAGTTAGAAGGGAACATGGCTTCGTGAACTACACCCTGGTATAACAATGACATGATATTGTCTGGAATGCATGACATAATCTCAGCTCGGTAAGAATACTGCTTCATGGATCATGCAATGGTCAGTTAATTTCTTCGGGTCTGCTCATGTTTGCACAGTTATCTTTATGGGTTGTGGATACACTCGACACGGACTCGAGAATCGCCTGTACCTCAGGGTGATCAGAGCTGTCTGGTTCCCACTCCTCTGATATTTTAATCATGAATATTGAGGTTACACTGGACACCACAGTAGGGGTATGTTTTAATGTTCTACAATATACAAATATAGAGATAATCAATTACTGCTGATAACCTTTGAGCACATTACTGCCCAGTAGTCCCTGTCCATTATGCAGGATCATATAAAAGGGAGGCAGGACTTTGACATGAGCTGTGTTCCCTCTCCTACACCAATGTAAGATCTGATCCAGGGTCACAGATTAACCAAAAGGAGATCGAAGGGTCACAAGCAGTTTATTGAGGAGTAACAGTTCAAATACAGCACAAAATCAGAATAGACATAGTGGACATACGGCCTGTGGCAGGTGAGAAAGGCTTTCTGGCTATGGATCAAATGTAAGAAGCTATTAGTAAAGACGTTATAGCAGGACACACAGAATAATTCAAGGTGATCAGGCAGAGTCAACATGCTTTTGTGAAACGGAAACCATGTTTAACCAATTTATTGAAGTTCTTTGAAGAAGTAACAGGTGCTGTGGATAAAGGGGAACTGGTGGATGTACTATACTTAGATTTCCAGAAGGGATTTCATAATGTGCCACATCAAAGTTCATTGCGAAATATAAAAGCTCATGGTGTAGGGGGCAACCTATTGGCTTAGATAGAAGATTGGCTAGCTAACAGGAAACAAAGAGTAGGCTTAAATGGATCATTTTCTGTTTGGCAAGATGTAACGAGTGGTGTGTCACAGGGATCAGTGCGGGTGCCTTAGCTCTTTACAATTTATATAAATCACTTGGATGAAGGGGCCAAAGGTATGTTTGCTAAATTTGCTGATGACAGAAACGTCGGTCAGACAGTATGTTGTGACGTGGACACAAGTGAACCACAAAGGGGTAGATAGATTGAGTAATTGGGCAAAGATCTGGTAAATGGAGTATAATGTGGGAAAATATGAAATTGTCCATTTTGGCAGGAAGAATAAAAATTAAGCATATAATCACAATGGTGAGAGATTTCAGAGCTCTACCATCCAGGGGGAACTGAGAGTCCTTGTGCATGAATTGTAAAAGGTTAATATGTAGGTATTGCAAGTCATTAGGAAAACTAATAGAATGTTATTGGCTATTGCAGGAGGAATTGAATACAAATGTAGGGAGGTTACGTTTCAGTTATATAGGGAGACCACTTCTGGAATACTGTGTACAGTATTGGTCTCCTCATTTAAGGACAGGTGGAAATGCATTCGAAGCAGTTCAGAGATGGTTTACTAGACTAATGCCTGGAATGGGGGTGTTCTCTAATGAGGAAAGGCTGCACAGGCTAGGCTGATGTCAGCTGGAGTTTAGAAGAGTAAGAGGCGACTTGATTGAAACTTATAAGATTCTGAGTGTGGGACAGAGCAAATGAGGCCGACAGAGAGAGAAAGAACGAGAGAGAGAGAGCTCAATTCATCTGCTGCTAAATACCTCATCCATGCCTTTTTTATCTCGAGACTTGACTATTCTAACACACTCCTGGCTGGTCTCCCACATCCTACTCTCTGTAACCTGTGGTCATCCAAAACTCTGCTGCCATCTTCTAATTTACACCAAATTCTGTTCACCCAACATCCCTGTGCTCACTGACCTACATTGGCTCTTGGTCCAGTAACACCTCAATTTTAATATTCTCACTCATGTGATCAAATCCCTCCATGTCCTCAGCCCTCTGATTATCCCAATCCCCTGTTCATTTCCAATGTTCCTGAAACTTGTTCATCTTAAAAATCTTTTTTCCAATTCCCGCTTAAAAGTGAGTTTCTTTCCCTCTGTCACTCTTCAGATAACATAGAACATACAGCATAGAACAGTACAGCACAGTACAGGCCCTTCGGCCCACGATGTTGTGCCGAACCTTTAACCTACTCTAAGATCAAACTAACTACCTACCCTTCATTCTCCTATCATCCATGTACCTATCCAAGAGTCGCTTAAATTTCCCTAATGTATCTGCTTCTACTACCACCACTGGCAGCGGATTCCACGCACCCACCACTCTCTGTGTAAAGAACCTACCTCTGACATCTCCCTGAAACCTTCCTCCAGTCACCTTAAAATTATGCCCACTAGTGATAGCCCTTTCCACCTGGGAAAAAGTCTCTGGCTATCCACTCTATCTATGCCTCTCATCATCTTGTACCCCTCTATCAAGTCACCTCTCATCCTTCTTCGCTCCAATGAGAAAAGCCCTAGCTCCCTCAATCTTTCTTCATAAGACATGCCCTCCAGTCCAGGCAGCATCCTGGTAAATCTCCTCTGCACCCTCTCTAAAGCTTCCATACACTTCCTATAATGAGGCGACCAGAACTGAACACAATATTCCAAGTGTGGTCGAACCAGGGCCTTATAGAGCTGCAGCATAACCTCGCAGCCCTTAAACTCAATCCCCCTGTTAATGAAAGCCAACACACCATACGCCTTCTTAACAACCCTATCAACTTGGGTGGCAACTTTGAGCGATCTCTGGACATGGACCCCAAGATCCCTCTGTTCCTCCACACTACCAAAAACCCTATCTTTAAGCCTGTATTCTGCATTTTAATTCGACCTACCAAAATGAATCACTTCACACTTTTCCAGGATGAACTCCATCTGCCACTTCTCAGCCCAGCTCTGCATCCTGTCAATGTCCCGTTGCAACCTACAACAGCCTTCCACACTATCCACAACTCTAGCAACCTTCGTGTCATCGGCAAACTTGCTAACCCAGCCTTCCACTTCCTCATCCAAGTCATTTATAAAAATCACAAAGAGCAGAGGTCCCAGAACAGATCCCTGCAGAACACCACTGGTCACCGAGCTCCATGCTGAATACTTTCCATCTACTAACACCCTCTGTCTTCTATGGGCCAGACAATTTTGTATCCAGACAGCCACAGTGTGGTTTTCCTGACCACACATTTCATCTCTCCTGCTCCACTCATGCTGTGGAAGCTTGGATCCATAAAATGGTGTGAGCTGCACTGCCGGTCACATCCAGCACATTGTACAGGACACCCAGTCTGGCCGGGGTGCTCGTGTCGGTGTAACGTGTGTGTGTCTGTAGTGTGAGGAGAGGTCTGAATATGAAGTCGATCAGCCATTTCAGCAACTTTGATGTACGTCTTTGATACTTGGTCCTTGCATGTATACTGACCACCTGTGTTAGTCACTCTCAGCTGAACATACATTCAGCAGCACGAGGATCCCCCTCAAATGTTAGTTAAAAGGACCAGGCGTCCAACTTGCAGGTGAGGGGCTTTTGACTTACTTCTGTTATTACAAAGTTAGTGGAGGTGCTGTGGATCGTTTTCTGGAGGTTGTGTTATGAGCTGCTGCAGACATTCAGGGAGGAGAGAGGACTTGGTGACACAACTCTGGACGATGAATGGGGACTGTAGTTACAGTGTCTCTGCGTCTGTAACATGATCAACAAATGGAGCAGAAGCTGCAGAGAGAGTGAAAGCTCTGGAAAGAAAGAGGAGGAATGGCCTCTGCCCTACCCACCCTGGGTTTCCAAGAGCAAAAAGAGCAGTGTCCTAATATTGAGCCCAGGGGACACCACTGTATACTCCCATTGAGTCTAAACAACAACCTTTCACCACGTCTCTCTGTTTACTGTTCCTTAGTCAATGTTATATCCACACTGTCACTGTACGTTTAATCCATAGTGTTCAGTTTTCCTAATTTGTCTATTGAATGTCACTTGATCAAACACCTTTTGAAAGTCCATATATATAACTTCAATCACACCACCCTCATCAACCCTCTCCATTGTTTTATCAAATAATTCCATCAAGTTTACCTCACCACCACCGCTCTCCACTCCTCCACTGTTGTTAAGTTATCAGACTGATTATCCGACACCCAGTACTGGATGAGCAGAAATTTCCTCCAATTAAATATTGGGAAGACTGAAGCCATTGTTTTAACTCCCCACTCCAACTCTGTTCCCTTGCTATTGATTCCATCCCTCTTCCTGGTGACAGTCTGAGATTGAGACAATATGTTTACATCCTTGGTGTCACATTTCATCACAACATGAGCTTTAACCTCATTTTCAGGGTAGAATTACAACCGCCCATTGCCACCTCAGTAACATCGCCTGACTTCACCCCTGTCTCAGCCCATCTGCTGCTGAAACCTCATTCATGCCTTCGTCACCTCTCGATGTGACTATTCCAACTCACTCCTGGCTGATCTCCCACATCTACTCTCTGTAAACATGAGGTCATCCAAAACTCTGCTACCCATGTCTTAGCTCACACCAAGTCCCGTTTATATGACACTGACCGACATTGGCTCCCAATCAAGCAATATCTTGATTTTAAAATTCTCATCCTTGTTGTCATATCTCTCAATGGCCTCGCCCCTCCCTATCTCTGTAATCTCCTCCAGCTCCAGAACCCATCGAGACATCTGTGCTCCTCTAATTCTGGTCTCTTTTACATCCGTTATTTTAATCACTGCACCACTGGCGACCGTGCCTTCAGCTGCCGGGGCCCAAGCTGCAGTATCCTCCCTACACATCTCCGCCTCTGCACCTCTCCATCTCACTTTCCTCCTTTAAGACATTCCTTGAAACCTTCCTCTTTGGCTAACCTGTTGGTCCTTTGACCTAATATCTCCTGTTGTATCTCAGTTCGCACTTTGCTTCATAATGCTCCTGTGAAGCACCTTGGGATTTTTTATAACATTAAAGGCAATATCTAAATATAAATTGTTGTTTTTGTTGTTGTTTGCCAGACATCAATAGTCTTTAGCATATCCAGGTTGCTAACCATTTACTATCCAATGTTTTTCCAAGCAACAAGTATTTTTCTCTTGGGTTGTCACGTCTACAAATGTCCCCAGTCGTGACACTAGTCTGACTGGTCAGTAATTACAGCATTTATCGCATATCTCCTTTTTTAAACAGGATGTAAGATTTACAATCCTCCAATCCTCTGTCATCACACCCATATCCAATGAGGATTGGAAGATTCTGGCCAGTGCCTCTGCTATTTCCACCATTCCTTCCCTCAGAAACCCCTATACATCCATTCAGACTGGGTAAGAGTTCCAGTTTATTGTGGTACAAAAAGGTGTTGGATAGAAAGGTGTTAACTGAAACTGTTTGTTCAGTGATTGTAATTAATGTCAGTCTCCATGGACCCTGATTGTGTCACAGGAGGGTTTCCCTCTCCTATTAATATGGGACTCCTTTCGATGTGTTATCCCATACTGTCAGCGGGAGCATCACGCCCGGCACTCACAGGAATCAGCGGCTCCAGAGAGAGGGAGAGGATAGATCAGAATCTGAGAACAATGGGTCAGAATCTGAGAACAATAGATTGGAATGTTACAACAATGAGCAAGAGTTTATCCTCAGAACTTCACGATCTTTCTACACATTATGATCGGTTCTCATTAGACTTTCGCATCTACCTCGCACTTCGGATTGCTCAATACATTTATTATCCGATCCTCGCTCTGGTTGGTGTCCCTGGTTAGTATCTGTTTCCAGGTATTTATTCTGTAAACCAAGTTTAACTGCATTATATTCCTGTAATTTACTCTACCCTCCTTGCTGCTGTTGTTAATCCCGGTGAATATCTCCAGTAATTACCTTGATTAACCATGTTTAACTGCATTACTGCTCCTGTAATTTACTCTCCCCTCCTTGCTGCTGTTGTTATTTCTGCTGAATCTCTATCTCCAGAAATCAGCTGTATAAACCACTGTGAACGGTATTTCAGTTCTTGCAATTTACTCTCTCCTCTTTGCTGCTGATACTGTCTCTATTTCCAGCTAGGAGATCTGTAAACCCTGTTTACTGAAATACTGTTCTGGAACGTAAATTGTGGGAAGAGAGAAGACAGTGTCATTGGTCCATTGGTCTCCATCACAAACTCCATCCCCTATCTGTGAACCACATATCCGATCCTGAGGCTGAACCAGACAGTTTACAACCTCTGTGTTCTATTTTTACCTTACTTGAGTTCATCTCCAAATTCTCTCCATCACCAACCCTGTCTACTACCACCTGAGTAATATCACTCGTCTCCACTTCTGCCTCAGCCCATCTGCTGCATAAACCCTCATCTGTGCCTTTGTTAAATCCACACTTGACTATTCCGAATCTATCCTGGTCACCCTCCCAGTTATAAACCTCCATAAACCACAGCCCATCCAGAACTCTGCTGCCTGTATCCTAACTCACACCAAATCCCGATCACCCATCACCCCTGTGCTCACTGATCTACATTGGCTCCCGGTCTGGCAGCACCTTAATTTTAATATTCTCATTCTTGAGTCTGAATCCCTCCATGGCCTCAACACTCCATTAGTCCCATTCTCCTGTGCATTTCCCATATTTCTGCAAATAATATGCCTTCAATCTTTTCTCAATTCTCTTTTCAAAGTGAATTTCTTCCTCTCTGTATCTGTTCCTAGCCACGATTTTCAACTCTACAGACCCACTGGTGCTGAGGGCGCAGAAGATGGGACCCATAAAATGATGCGAACCACACAGCCGGCCACTTCTAGTGTGGTCAGCACAGTGTCCCATGGTGGGCAGTACACTTGTGTGGTCAGCACAATGCCCCATGCTGGACAGGGCTCTAGTATGGTCAGCACAATGCCCCATGCTGGACAGGGCTCTAGTATGGTCAGCACAATGCCCCATGCTGAACAGGGCTCTAGTATGGTCAGCACAATGCCCCATGCTGAACAGGGCTCTAGTATGGTCAGCACAATGCCCCATGCTGGACAGGGCTCTAGTGTGGTCAGCACAGTGCCTCATGCTGGTCAGGCTCTAGTGTGGTCAGCACAGTGCCCCATGCTGGACAGGGCTCTAGTATGGTCAGCACAATGCCCCATGCTGGACAGGGCTCTAGTATGGCCAGCTCAATGCCCCATGCTGGACAGGGCTCTAGTATGGTCAGCACAATGCCCCATGCTGGACAGAGCTCTAGTATGGTCAGCACAGTGCCTCATGCTGGACAGGGCTCTAGAGTGGTCAGCACAGTGCCCCATGCTGGACAGGGCTCTAGTGTGGTCAGCTCAATGCCCCATGTTGGACAGGGCTCTAGTGTTATCAGCACAATGACCCATGCTGGACAGGGCTCAAGTATGGTCAGCCCAGTGCCCCATGCTGGACAGGGCTCTAGTATTATCAGCACAATGCCCCATGCTGGACAGAGCTCTAGTATGGTCAGCACAATGCCCCATGCTGGACAGGGCTCAGGTGTGGTCAGCCCAGTGCCCCATGCTGTACAGGGCTCTAGTATGGTCAGCACAATGCCCCATGCTGGACAGGGCTCCAGTATGGTCAGCACAATGCCCCATGCTGGACAGGGCTCTAGTATGGTCAGCCCAGTGCCCCATGCTGGACAAGGCTCTAGTATTATCAGCACAATGCCCCATGCTGGACAGAGCTCTAGTATGGTCAGCACAATGCCCCATGCTGGACAGGGCTCAAGTATGGTCAGCACAGTGCCCCATGCTGGACAGGGCTCTAGTATGGTCAGCACAGTGCCTCATGCTGGACAGGGCTCCAGCGAGTCATACAATGCTTGTGATACTCATGTGAGGATAGTTTTGAATGTGACTTCAATGTCCCTACCAGACAGCTTTGAGTACGTCTTTGAAATCAGGTCTCGGCATGACCACTGACTGCTTGTGTTAGTCACTGTCAGCTGAATATACATTTAGCATCACAATGAATCCCCTCTAGTGTTCTTAAAAAGGACCAGGCATCCAACCTGCAGGTGAGGGGCTTTTGACTTACTTCTGCTATTGTAAAGTCAGTGCATGTGTTGTGGATGGGTTTCTAGAGGTTGCGTTGTGAGCTGCTGCAGACATGCAGGGAGGACAGAGGATTTGGTGACTCAACTCTGTACGAGGTATGGGGACTGTAGTTACAGTGTCTCTGGATCTGTAACATGACCCACAAAAGGAGCAGAGACTGCAGAGAGCGGAAGCTCGGTAATGAGGGAGGAGGGACTATTCCCTACCCACCCCGGGTTTTCCAAGAGCTCTTTTCCTACCTACAATTAACCCAAGAGCAGTGAGTGAGGTGACTCTGATTCAATAAGGAGGTGGTCGCAGAGCTGTGTCACCTCCTGTAACACGACCTGTAGCCTCACTTCAGCGTGAGGACGGAGCTGTCAGTTTCATTGAAAGTCTATCTCTCTGGATCTTCCCAGGCAGGAGCAGTAGACACATACAGCATAGACTCGTAGAAATCAATGGAGTCGTATAGTCATGCACAACACATAAGGAGGCCATCTCTTGCTGGAACAATCCAGTCAGTGCCACTCCCCGCTCATTCCTCATATACCTGCAAGTTAATTTCATTCAGTTTCCTTTTGAAATCATTGATTGTCTCGGCTTCCACCACCCTCATGGGGAGTGAGTTCCAGCTCATTAACATCCACTGTGTAAAAAAGTTCTTACTCATATTCCCCTACATCTCTTACCCAAAACCTTCCTTCTGTGTGTCCCTGGTCCGTGTTTCATCAGTTAATGGGAACAGTTTTTCCTTGTCTATCTGATCTTAGCCTATCATAATCTTGTACACCTCTATCAAATCTCTCTCAAACTCCTTTACTCCAGGGAGAACAACTCCATCTTC
Organism: Heterodontus francisci; assembly: GCF_036365525.1. Lineage (NCBI taxonomy): Eukaryota > Metazoa > Chordata > Chondrichthyes > Heterodontiformes > Heterodontidae > Heterodontus > Heterodontus francisci. The sequence goes on from NW_027140336.1 coordinate 4,651,883, forward strand.
TCCAAACTCTCTTTGTAACTAAACCCCCATCCCTGGAATCATTCTGGTAAATCTCCTCCGCACCCTCTCAGGGACCTTCACTTCCTTCCAAGTGTGGTGACAAGAACTGGACATAGTTCTCTAGTTGGGGCCTAACCAAATCTTTATAAAGTTTCAGCATAATTTCCCTGCTTTTGTATCTTTGTCTCTCATGATGAAGCCCAAGATCTGATATGTTTTGCCAAACATTCTCCTAATATGTCCTGCCACCTTCACAGATCAATGCATTTGGAGCCACAAGTCCCTCTGTTCCTGCACAATCTTTAGAACTGTGTCATTAAGTCTATATTGCCTTCCTATTCCTTCTGACAAAATGCATCAGCTCACACTCCTCTGTATTAAATTCCACCTGCCACTTCTCTGTCCATTCTGCTAGCCTATCTATATCCTGTTGCAGGCAGTTTGTAACATCCTCACAGTTTACCACTCCTCCAAGATTGGTATCATCAGAAAATTGTGAAATTCTACTTTGTATTCCAAGAACCATGTCACTTATATATAAAGCAAATAAAAACTGTGGTCCTAACACTGACCCTTGGGGAAAATCACTGTCTACCATCTTCCAGTCTACCATCTACCTTCTCTGATCATCAAAATGGAGACGTGTGACCAGTGGTGTTCCACAGGGATCCGTGCTGGGACCACTGTTGTTTGTGATATACATAACTGATTTGGAGGAAAGTATAGGTGGTCTGATTAGCAAGTTTGCAGACGACACTAACATTGGTGGAGTAGCAGATAGTGAAGGGGACTGTCAGAGAATACAGCAGAATATAGATAGACTGGAGAGTTGGGCAGAGAAATGGCAGATGGAGTTCAATCAGGGCAAATGCGAGGTGATGCCTTTAGGAAGATCTAATTCAAGAGTGAACTATACAGTAAATGGAAAAGTCCTGGGGAAAATTGATGTACAGAGAGATTTGGGTGTTCAGGTCCATTGTTCCCTGAAGGTGGCAACGCAGGTAAATAGAGTGGTCAAGAAGGCATACGGCATGCTTTCCTTCATCGCACGGGGTATTGAGTACAAGAGTTGGCAGGTCATGTTACAGTTGTATAGGACTTTGGTTCGGCCACATTTGGAATACTGCGTGCAGTTCTGGTCGCCACATTACCAAAAGGATGTGGATGCTTTGGAGAGGGTGCAGAGGAGGTTCACCAGGATGTTGCCTGGTATGGAGGGCGCTAGCTATGAAGAGAGGTTGAGTAGATTAGGATTATTTTCATTAGAAAGACGGAGGTTGAGGGGGGACCTGATTGAGGTGTACAAAATCATGAGAGGTGTAGACAGGTAGGATAGCAAGAAGCTTTTTCCCAGAGTGGGGGATTCAATTACTTGGGGACACGAGTTCAAAGAGAAAGGGGAAAAGTTTAGGGGGGATATGCGTGGAAAGTTCTTTATGCAGAGGGTGGTGGGTGCCTGGAACGCGTTGCCAGCGGAGGTGGTAGATGCGGGCACGATAGCGTCTTTTAAAATGTATCTAGATAGATACATGAATGGGCAGGAAGTAAAGAGATACAGACCCTTAGAAAATAGGCGACAGGTTTAGATAGAGGATTTGGATCGGCGTAGGCTTGGAGGGCCGAAGGGCCTGTTCCTGTGCTGTAATTTTCTTTGTTCTTTGTTATTTCAATTAGCTCAATCAGGCATAATCTGCCTTTTGGAAATCCGTGCTGACAATCCTTAATTAACTCAAACCTCTCCAAGTGTGTGTCGTCCTTTTCCCCTGATTATTGTTTCTAAAACCTTTCCCACAACTGGTGTCAAACTAACTGACCGGTAGTTACTAGGCCTGTGTATTGTCCATTTTTAATTCTGGGAGGTGAGGGTGGCCATCTTTGTCATCATTTTCTCCCTCAGCATGGAGAAGCAGGATGTGAGATCCCATGGCTTTGTCAGGATAGCGGGAATCCTGATGGTGTCCGTGGCTCTGAGGGGCCCCCATGTCAACGGGGAGAGGTACAGGAACTGAAAGAACTCTCACTCCATTAATGTACAGTTGGTGTGTGAGTATGCCCAGTCCATCATGTTGGTGAATGTCCTCTATCCTGGCAGCAGCCACCATACCTTCATTCTGAAGCAGTCAGCCGGTCCCAACACTGCGGGTCTCCATGCAGAACCAGAATGCGACTCCTCGGAGACAAAGAAAACCCCCTCTAGACACAGCTCGTGTCTCTACACCCCCAAACCACCTCCCACCGCCAACCAACCTCACACAATTAACATGTGTATAACGTGAGCAATGGAGTCACCAGGAACATGGTGGAACAGACCATCGGTGTGATGAAGAAATGCTTTCGACGTCTGATCCGCTCGGGGGGAGCCCTCCAGTACACACTGGAGCAGGTGTCCAAGTTCATGGTGTTCTGCTGCACCTTTCATATCATCACCATCATGAGGACACAGGCATTGGCACCAGGAATCCGCAGGCTACCTCAGGAGGAGGAGGAGGCAGGGAGGATACTTCCTGGAAGCCTTCGACCTGGACAGGCTGTCGGACATTCCCTGCTAAGATTGCGGTTCCCATAGGACAACTTCCCTTTCCAACCACGGATCCCCCATTCTCCACCATTACACCCATCTGAGACGCCCCATCACAGTGTTATTACAGCACAAAAGGAACTATTCAGTCTGACGTGTCTGCATCGCCTCTCCGAATGAGCAATTCCTAATCCCATTCCCTGTCTTCTTCCATCAACGCTGCACATTCTTCCTTCTAATACACCAGTTTATTCAGCTTTAGCATGTTTTTGATGTGGTCACCCAACTGCTGAAAATTATGCAGGGAGAGAGGGAATGGGTGATCCCCAGACAGTCAAAAAGAATCAGGCAGGTAGTGCTGCAAACCCTTGAGTGCATCTCACTCTCCAACAGGTATTCAGTTCAGAATAGTGAGGAAAGTGATGCTTCACCTGGGGAGTGCAGCCAGAGCCAAGTCCGTGTCAACACGGGTGGCTGAGCTGCAGAGCATGGTCGAGGGATGACTGGAAGAGCCATAGTGATCAATAGTCAGGGGAACAGGCAGGCGTTTATGTGGCCACAGACGTGAATCGAGGATGGTGTCATGCTTGTCTGGTTCCAGGGACAAGGATGTCATTGAGCGACTGCAGAGCATCTTGAAGGAGAAGGGGAACAGCCAGCTGTCATGGTCCACATCGGAACCAGCGACAAAGGTAGAAAGAGGAATGTCGTCCTGCAGTCAGAATATATGGAGCGAGGGAAGAAATAGGCCAGCAGGACCTCAAAGTGGTAACTTCTGGATTGCTCCCAGTGCCATGCACAACTGAGTATAGAAATAGAAAACTAAGACAGATGAATGTGTGGCTGGGAAGATGGTGCAGGAGGGAGGGCTTCAGATTCCTGGGACATTGGGACCAGCTTTGGATTAGATGGGACCTGTACAGGCCGGACTGGTTGCACCTGATCGGAGCCGGGACTGGGTTACTTGCAGAACGTTTTGCTAGTGCTGTCGGGGAGGGTTGAAACTAGTTTTGCTGGGGGATGGGGACCTGAGTGTAGAATCAGTAGGGACAAAACCTGAAACGAAAATAGAAGGCAGAAAATTCATGGATGAGTCCAGGAGACAGAGGAAAAGAGGGTTAGAATTCATTTTTAAAAGAGGTTGGCAGTGCTCAAGGGTATCTATTTCAATGCACGGAGTATAGCAAATAAAGTAGATGAGCTGAGGGCACAGATAGACAGGTAGCAGTATGATATCATAGCTATTACAGAAACATGGCTTAAGGAGGGACAGGAATGGCAGCTCAACGTTCCTGGTTACAGGGTTTTCAGACACGATAGGGAGGGGGATAAGAAAGGAGGGGAAGTGGCAATTTCGGTCATGGAATCTATTGCAGCTGTGAGGAGGGATGATATGTTGGAAGGTTCATCAAATGAGACCATATGGATTGAGCTAAGGAACCAGAAAGGGACAATCACACTGTTGGGAGTGTGATCCCGACAGCCAAATAGTTAGAGGGAGATAGAAGATCGGATATGTAGGCAAGACTCTATGAAGTGCAAGAACCATCGGGCAGTAATAGTAGGGGATTTTCATTACCCCAATATTAACTGGGATAATTTTAGTATGAAAAGAATTGAGGGAGCAGAAATCTTGAGGTGCATTCAGGAGAACGTTTTTGACCAGGATGTAACAAGTCCAACAAGAGAGGGTGCGGTTTTAGACATTGTTTTAGGAAATGAAGATGGGCAGGTGGAGGAGTGACAGTGGGGGAGAATTTTGGTGGGAGTGATCATAATTCTGTTAGTTTTAACTGAATTATGGGACAGGACAAGAGATATATCAGCAGTTAGAGTTCCAATGGGGCAAGGCCGATATTACTAAACTGAGGAGTGAAAGTTGTACCCCAGGCTGTTCAACTGAGGAAACAGCTGTTTGAAGGTAATTCAGTCTCAGAGCAGTGGGAGGCATTGAAAGGGGAGATTCCAGAGGTTCAGGATAAACATGTTCCCACAAAGAAAAAGGGTGAGGCGGCCAAATCTCGAGTCCCATGGATGTCAAGGAGCCGACAGGGTAGGATAACGCAGAAAAGCAAAGCTTATTTCCGACACTGAGAACTCAATACTGCAGAAAGCCGAGAGGAGTATAGAAAGTGGAGGCGTCAAATCAAAAAGGAAATTAGGAAAGGAAAGAGAGGGCATGAAAGAATATTGGCAAGCAAAATCAAGGTGAACCCAAAGATGTTTTCTCAATACATTAAGAGTAAGAGGATAACTAAGGGGAGAGTAGGCCCCATAGCAGATCAGAAAGGTAACCTTTGTATAAGGGTGGAAGATATTGGACTGGTTCTTATTGAGCACTTAGCGTATGACTTCAGAAAAGAGGGGGGATTTAGATATTGTCGTTAAGGAGCAAAAGTGTGAATTATTGGATATAATAAACATAGGGAGAGAGGAAGTATTAGTTTAGTTTAGAGATACAGCACTGAAACAGGCCCTTCGGCCCACCGAGTCTGTGCCGACCATCAACCACCCATTTATACTAATCCTACACTAATCCCATATTCCTACCACATCCCCACCTGTCCCTATATTTCCCTACCACCTACCTATACTAGGGGCAATTTATAATGGCCAATTTACCGATCAACCTGCAAGTCTTTGGCATGTGGGAGGAAACCGGAGCACCCGGAGGAAACTCACGCAGACACAGGGAGAACTTGCAAACTCCACACAGGCAGTACCCAGAATTGAACCCGGGTCGCTGGAGCTGTGAGGCTGCAGTACTAACCACTGTGCCACTGTGCCGCCCTATACTGGGAAAGTTTATAATGGACTGGGCAGTATCACCCTGTTGAACCCCGTGATGTAAGTGAAATGTTTGATGCCCCAGAAAGTGGTTAACAAATGTCCTTCACAAACAGAGACCATCATTTTGCAGTCCTCACTGGAAAGAGGTGTAGTGCCAGAGGATTGGTGAACTGTTAACATTGTACCTCTTTAAAAATGGAGCAACGGATAGACCAAATAATTGCAGACCAGTCAGTGTAATCTCAGTAGTGGGTAAAGTATTGGAATCTATTCTGTGAGACAGGATAAACTGTCAATTAGAAAGGCTCAG